>NC_137119.1:34932347-34997347 GCF_949357685.1 Gobio gobio
GGGAGATATAAAGTCAGAATGGCAAGATGCAGTCGCAATTGCGAGTTATAAAGTCAGAATTGGGAGATATAAAGTCAGAATTGGGAGATATAAAGTCAGAATTGCAAGATGCAGTCGCAATTGCGAGTTATAAAGTCAGAATTGGGAGATATAAAGTCAGAATTGGGGGATATAAAGTCAGAATTGCAAGATGCAGTCACAATTGCGAGTTATAAAGTCAGAATTGGGAGATATAAAGTCAGAATTGCAAGATGCAGTCGCAATTGCGAGTTATAAAGTCAGAGTTGGGGGATATAAAGTCAGAATTGCAAGATGCAGTCGCAATTGCGAGTTATAAAGTCAGAATTGGGGGATATAAAGTCAGAATTGCAAGATGCAGACGCAATTGCGAGTTATAAAGTCAGAATTGGGAGATATAAAGTCAGAATTGGGAGATATAAAGTCAGAATTGCAAGATGCAGTTGCAATTGCGAGTTATGTCAGAATTGGGAGATATAAAGTCAGAATTGCAAGATGCAGTCGCAATTGCGAGTTAAGTCAGAATTGGGAGATATAAACTCAGAATTGGGAGATATAAAGTCAGAATGGCAAGATGCAGTCGCAATTGCGAGTTATAAAGTCAGAATTGGGAGATATAAAGTCAGAATTGGGAGATATAAAGTCAGATTTGCAAGATGCAGTCGCAATTGCGAGTTATAAAGTCAGAATTGGGAGATATAAAGTCAGAATTAGGGGATATAAAGTCAGAATTGCAAGATGCAGTCGCAATTGCGAGTTATAAAGTCAGAATTGGGAGATATAAAGTCAGAATTGCAAGATGCAGTCGCAATTGCGAGTTATAAAGTCAGAGTTGGGGGATATAAAGTCAGAATTGCAAGATGCAGTCGCAATTGCGAGTTATAAAGTCAGAATTGGGGGATATAAAGTCAGAATTGCAAGATGCAGACGCAATTGCGAGTTATAAAGTCAGAATTGGGAGATATAAAGTCAGAATTGCAAGATGCAGTCGCAATTGCGAGTTATAAAGTCAGAATTGGGAGATATAAAGTCAGAATTGCAAGATGCAGTCGCAATTGCGAGTTATAAAGTCAGAATTGGGAGATATAAAGTCAGAATTGCAAGATGCAGTCGAAATTGCGAGTTATAAAGTCAGAATTGGGAGATATAAAGTCAGAATTGGGAGATATAAAGTCAGAATTGCAAGATGCAGTTGCAATTGCGAGTTAAGTCAGAATTGGGAGATATAAAGTCAGAATTGCAAGATGCAGTCGCAATTGTGAGTTAAGTCAGAATTGGGAGATATAAAGTCAGAATTGGGAGATATAAAGTCAGAATCGCAAGATGCAGTCGCAATTGCGAGTTATAAAGTCAGAATTGGGAGATATAAAGTCAGAATTGCAAGATGCAGTCGCAAAATGCAAGTTATAAAGTCAGAATTGGGAGATATAAAGTCAGAATTGCAAGATGCAGTCGCAATTGCGAGTTATAAAGTCAGAATTGGGAGATATAAAGTCAGAATTGCAAGATGCAGTCGAAATTGCGAGTTATAAAGTCAGAATTGGGAGATATAAAGTCAGAATTGGGAGATATAAAGTCAGAATTGCAAGATGCAGTTGCAATTGCGAGTTAAGTCAGAATTGGGAGATATAAAGTCAGAATTGCAAGATGCAGTCGCAATTGTGAGTTAAGTCAGAATTGGGAGATATAAAGTCAGAATTGGGAGATATAAAGTCAGAATGGCAAGATGCAGTCGCAATTGCGAGTTATAAAGTCAGAATTGCGAGATGCAGTCTTAATTGCGAGTTATAAAGTCAGAATTGGGAGATATAAAGTCAGAATTGGGAGATATAAAGTCAGAATTGCAAGATGCAGTCGCAATTGCGAGTTATAAAGTCAGAATTGGGAGATATAAAGTCAGAATTGGGGGATATAAAGTCAGAATTGCAAGATGCAGTCACAATTGCGAGTTATAAAGTCAGAATTGGGAGATATAAAGTCAGAATTGCAAGATGCAGTCGCAATTGCGAGTTATAAAGTCAGAGTTGGGGGATATAAAGTCAGAATTGCAAGATGCAGTCGCAATTGCGAGTTATAAAGTCAGAATTGGGGGATATAAAGTCAGAATTGCAAGATGCAGACGCAATTGCGAGTTATAAAGTCAGAATTGGGAGATATAAAGTCAGAATTGGGAGATATAAAGTCAGAATTGCAAGATGCAGTTGCAATTGCGAGTTAAGTTAGAATTGGGAGATATAAAGTCAGAATTGCAAGATGCAGTCGCAATTGCGAGTTAAGTCAGAATTGGGAGATATAAACTCAGAATTGGGAGATATAAAGTCAGAATGGCAAGATGCAGTCGCAATTGCGAGTTATAAAGTCAGAATTGGGAGATATAAAGTCAGAATTGGGAGATATAAAGTCAGATTTGCAAGATGCAGTCGCAATTGCGAGTTATAAAGTCAGAATTGGGAGATATAAAGTCAGAATTAGGGGATATAAAGTCAGAATTGCAAGATGCAGTCGCAATTGCGAGTTATGTAGTCAGAATTGGGAGATATAAAGTCAGAATTGCAAGATGCAGTCGCAATTGCGAGTTATAAAGTCAGAATTGGGAGATATAAAGTCAGAATTGCAAGATGCAGTCGCAATTGCGAGTTATAAAGTCAGAGTTGGGGGATATAAAGTCAGAATTGCAAGATGCAGTCGCAATTGCGAGTTATAAAGTCAGAATTGGGGGATATAAAGTCAGAATTGCAAGATGCAGACGCAATTGCGAGTTATAAAGTCAGAATTGGGAGATATAAAGTCAGAATTGCAAGATGCAGTCGCAATTGCGAGTTATAAAGTCAGAATTGGGAGATATAAAGTCAGAATTGCAAGATGCAGTCGCAATTGCGAGTTATAAAGTCAGAATTGGGAGATATAAAGTCAGAATTGCAAAATGCAGTCGAAATTGCGAGTTATAAAGTCAGAATTGGGAGATATAAAGTCAGAATTGGGAGATATAAAGTCAGAATTGCAAGATGCAGTTGCAATTGCGAGTTAAGTCAGAATTGGGAGATATAAAGTCAGAATTGCAAGATGCAGTCGCAATTGTGAGTTAAGTCAGAATTGGGAGATATAAAGTCAGAATTGGGAGATATAAAGTCAGAATCGCAAGATGCAGTCGCAATTGCGAGTTATAAAGTCAGAATTGGGAGATATAAAGTCAGAATTGCAAGATGCAGTCGCAAAATGCAAGTTATAAAGTCAGAATTGGGAGATATAAAGTCAGAATTGCAAGATGCAGTCGCAATTGCGAGTTATAAAGTCAGAATTGGGAGATATAAAGTCAGAATTGCAAGATGCAGTCGAAATTGCGAGTTATAAAGTCAGAATTGGGAGATATAAAGTCAGAATTGGGAGATATAAAGTCAGAATTGCAAGATGCAGTTGCAATTGCGAGTTAAGTCAGAATTGGGAGATATAAAGTCAGAATTGCAAGATGCAGTCGCAATTGTGAGTTAAGTCAGAATTGTGAGATATAAAGTCAGAATTGGGAGATATAAAGTCAGAATCGCAAGATGCAGTCGCAATTGCGAGTTATAAAGTCAGAATTGATACTCAGAGCAAGTTTCTTTCATTTAAAACAGCACAAACATGCATTTTAGTCTGGCTTAAGCCTTGTCTGTGAAACCGGGGGATAAAGCAGCAGTTCTGACTTTATATCTCACAATTCTGACTTTATAACTCGCAATTGCGTGTTATAAAGTCAGAATTGCGTGATATAAAGTCGCAGTTGTGTGTTATAAAGTCAGATTTGTGAGATATAAAATCAGAATTGTGAGAAAAATGACCTTTTTTATTCTGTGTCGGAAACAAGCTTCCATACTTTAATATTTGCAGTTATGTTTGTTGAAAATTCCCAAATTAGCAAATCATGGTTCTAATTTATAGAGGCAACAAAAATGAGATGTATAATACCTGGAGAAAGCGGTCTCATCTCAGGGGTTGGTGCAGGACTTCCACTGGAATGGGCGTCAGGGTTCAGATAATGTAGTTACAACATATACCAGTAGGAGTTAATAGATCCATGCTAACAACTTCATTTGGTTTACATGCACAACATTAAGATGTAGTTCATGTTCGAAATCGGTGAAAGATTTCCCCACGCAGATCTCACAACAGGTTCAAATTGGTAACTTGAATTTGCCGAATCGACCAACAGAAGCTTGGTTTGAAAGTGACTGTGTGAGCTGTGCTACATTCATTGCGACACTATGATGACAATCGAGTGCATTAGCGCCCGCCTACTTTTTCAGCGGTGCTGTTTTGGAAGTAGTTTTTTCCCTTTCATTTCTCCCATAGGGATTTAGTTTTTAGCCGTGAACCAAGCCAACCAGCTACGAGAAGAATCACATTACAAAATTCGAAGCAAAAAAGTATTTGAAAATCGGCTTTAGCGATAGAAAGAACTACAATCCCATGAATCATTGCGAACAGCTCAATCAAATTAAAACGATGGAGAAATATAAAACTACTAATTTAAAAATGTTGATTAATATATAAATCAATATATTTTAAGTGTATTACACATTTATTCAAATATTTAACTATTTTGAGTGTAGAGTGAAGTGGGCGTGGCTAACGATATCTTTTGGTCCTTTTTCTTGTTTCGACTCTGATTGGTGCATGGAATTTTCTGTACTGCATCATGGGTAATGTAGTTTCACCACAAATTCCACTGTTAAACATAACTACTACAATTATTTTAAAAATTGAGTTGATATAATGCTTACCGACGGCTTCAACAGAAGCAAATACCATCCATTAACAACCTTGTAGCTCGCTGTCTTTGGTTTATAATGGTTTATAATTTATCTATTTCCCTATGGAGAAAATAAATGGAGATTTTACTTCCAAAACCAACATGGATGTATTAGTCGCTATAGGGAAATAACAAGAAGAATATATCGAAGTGCAGTAAACTGTAAAACTGTTTGCGCTATAAACCAGCGCGTTTATAATTAAGACACTACATTAAAATAATATGGTAAGAAATACCATTTTGCAAAATCAAGCAGCATAAGCTGTTTTGTACAGCCAGAAATACTTGGAAGCGAATGACACTGGAAGCCATGCAGACACAAAAAAAAAAAAGGGTTGCGCCTGCTCTTAACTGAAAAATAAGGTGGATAGGCAATGGACCAATGGACTTTTTAACGCACCTTTACACTGATTATACTTGATAAGGTGATAACTCATTTTGGCGAGCAACTAAAAGTAGTGACAATTTAACTAATTTTTTCTGATAGCGTGACAGTATTTCAGTTGTTTTCAAACTAGTGTAGGTTTTCAATGATGAGCTACTTTTAGTGTGGCGAGTCAAAATGCTACAAAATTTAAATGACAAAACTGTAAATAATATAATCAGTTATATAGTTATTTAAAAAATATATATTTAAAAATTGCCTCCCTAATATTGAATAGTAGTTAACTCCTTTTTCAAAATAATCTAAATTATGAGAAGCATAGTAAGATGCAGTTTCAACATAACAGATGAATAACTTAAAACAGCTCACAAAAGTAAAACCCAACTGACGACAACATTGTATTCTTGTATCGGTTTACTCAGTTGCGCAATTTTCTGTGCATGTTGTAAATCTATTCTTACATAAACCGTCAGATTCAATTAAATGCGAACAATTTACACATATTCTTGTTACATGAATGAGAAGTCTTTAAAGTAAAACTCAACATTATGTGATCAATAAGATTTTTATTTTCAAAGAAATTAATACTTCTTAAGGATGTAATGAATTAAAAGTGCAGTAACGACTTTTATAATATTACAAAAGATTTATATTCCAAATTTATGCTGTTCTTTTTAACTTTCTGTTAAAGAATCCTGAAAAAATGTTTCCACAAAAATATTATACAACTGTTTTTCAACACTGATAATAATCAGAAATGTCTACAATGATATCTGAAGGATCATGTGACACTGAAGACTGGAGTAATGATGCTGAAAATTCAGCTCTGGCATCACAAGAATAATATTTTAAAATATATATATTTTTAACTTGTAATAATTGTTCACAATATTCGGTAATTTGGATCAAATAAATGCAGCCTTGGTGAACAGAAGAGACTCCTTTCAATCTTACCAACCCCCTTTTAAATGGAAGTATACATACACTGTAAAATTTTAATTATTAAAAAAAAAAAAAAAAAATTACGGTTAAAAAAAAAACGGCAGCTGTGGTTGCCAGAACTTTACCATAAAAAATACGGTAGCAACATTTTAGATTTTACGGGACAGTACTTAGTTTACTGTCTATTTTACAGTTCAAAACCATATAATTTAAAGATTTATATTGTAATAATTATGTGTACACTATACAAATTTACATTAAATTTACAGTAAAAAACGTGTTTCATTAACTGAAATGATGTTAAATTACCAAACTATTGAAATACTAATATTTATTATGTACCTTAGATATATACTGACAACCACCAATCACAGCAGTGATGAGTCACATGATGAATCAAAGCTCATCACAAGCAGCTTTTAGGAGAACAATAATAATATACAGAAGGAGCACAGTGTCATTCACACAAACACTAAACACCACTATGGTAACACACATGAAATTTTAAAAATGCAATAAACATTCATTTAACAATATTAGATGTAACATAAAACCCGAATGTACATAACTGATTAGAAAATAACCCAAGAAGTAACAGTTATTTCAATGAAAACACATCAATTTTGAAGTGTCATGTAGGGAATTCTGGGAATGTCAATTTACGTTTTTTCACTGTAAATTAATTTAACGGTATTTTACTGTAAAATTTAATTAAATGTAAGGATAGATCTATTAGTTATTAACTGTATATTTCTGTTAACCAATTAAGTGTTTTTCACCGTAGCATTTTTACAGTCTTTTACTGTTAAAATCACGATCATTTTTTACAGTGTAGGTTTTATGATCTTATAATCTGAATTTATGATCTGCCTGACTGCTGAAAGAAAAACTGAATCGTCCAACAAAATGATGATTTTATTTCAATGTCAAAAATTCAGTACATAGCACACTGATCAGTGTGCACATGATAAAAGATATGAAAATATTACAACTTTAAACGTGATTGCAATGAAACAGTTTGAGACCTTTTTAAAATAAACAAACAATGACACATCCATAAAAAAGTCAAACTTAAATTCAGCCAAGCATTGCAGAATTACATGGTGTTAGTGTACGCAATCTGTAGTGAACGACGGCGATAGAAATGACAATTGTTGATTAACCGTAAACTGGTTCTTTATAAACGCTGTATATAGTTCTGTAAAAAGTTGCACCGTCATGTTAACTCGAATACACAGTAAGAAACAATGGCCAACCGCTTCAAAGAACACCGTCTGTGGTTTGTTGCGATATCTTGTTGACCCTCTCAAATGGCCACCGGGGTGTTTCTGTCTGGTATCTGCTGTGTACCATCTGAAACTCCCGTTTGCAGCCATTCATATCTGTCATTAAGAGGCAGAGAAGGCAGTCAGCGGTGTCCCCCCGGAGACCTGACACAATCCTGCTCAGACTCCACTAAGACCCCCAAACTCCTGCTAAATCCCTCTTCGGCTACAAAACACTCGTCACCACCTCCCAAAATTCACCGCTCTCCTCATCTGGATGGTTGAATAGGACAACACTCCCGCCGCCTCTCAGGAGACGCAACAGACACGTGTTCAGAAATCTGATTAGCACCCAACGCGGGTCTGAAGTAGGCAAAAAGCGGCATTGGACAAGGACACTTCTTAAAAATGGAAGAAATGATTGGCGTGTATCAAGCCATTTGGCGATTGCATGGTTAACGTAATACTGAAGCAATAAAAAACATACTTTATGAATAAATATCAAACGAAGAAGGCACATGCAGTGAGGTTCATCTCGGATGGTCGGATCAGCTCTTCTTCACTTGTTCTTGGCCGCCAGCGGCTTGCGGCTGATCTTCTTTGATTTGTCGGCATTCTTTTTGGGCGCCTCTGGGTTGGCCTGCATGTGTCGCCCGTAAAGACTGCAAAACACAAACAGACATTGTGTGATCACACCTGGCCGCTCGTAGGTTCTGCAAAAGGCTTGAATACAGAGTAGCGAGGAAGAGGAGTTATATTTTTAGTGTTAACCAGCGGAAAGAGGATTAATTGAGTCCAACACACTGACGGGTCCCCCACTGGGACACTGAACTCTCTGTGCTGTCCAACACCCCTCGGCTACAGCTGTGTATGGCACAGAGAGACAATTATCCACAACTACCCTACACACTGAGCGGAGAGAGAGAGAGAGAGAGGAGGACATGTAGGGAAAGCAATTTCCAGTCCAGTGGTCCCTCTCTATTTCGGCAGCACTCAAAAGCTGGGTTCAGTGATACAGGGGAGAAGACAAAGAGAAAGAGAGAGTAAGAAACAGACTTAAAGTGAATGAGAGTGACAATGTTTATTACGGAGGATTCATTGGCTCTGTAGCAAAACCTACTGAGCTGCTTTGCTCTACACTGCCTACATAGGCAACATCCTGAAAGAAAATAATTTGGAACGCTTTACCGAAGTCAATTTATGAAGCAGCCATCTTGGTAACGCCACCAGACAGCTACATTTTAGGCAAACTAGTAAAACTCCTATCAACTTGAATGGAAATAGAGCAACAAAACGACAATGGCATCATAAATTTTGCTTCTTTTTCTAAAATCACAAACACACACGCGCACACACACACACACACACACACACACACACACACAATTCATCAGGCTAAAAAAAACTATTGGATCCTTTAACTGAAAGGCGGGGCTTCCAGATCTTGAAGTCGATATTAACCAGATATCGCAACAGACTTTTCTTCTCTTTCTTCTGTGAAACACAAAACAGGATATTTTGTCTCAATGTTTTTTTCCCTCCATACAATGAAATTTATGGTATGGAAGCCCATTTCTCCCACAAGAAAAAAAAATCATGCTTTGGTAAATCATAATTATGACATAAAAAGTTTAAATAATGTCATAGTTATGAGATAAAAAGTCAAAAATCTGATGAACAGTCATAGTTATGACATAAGTCATAATTGTGACAGATTTCTGCCACACAAAAAAAAATCATGCTTTGGTAAATCATAATTATGACATTAAAGTGTAAATAATGTCATAGTTATGAGATAAAAAAGTCAAAAATCATATAAACATAGTTATGACATAAGTCATAATTGTGACATTTCTGCAACACGAAAAAAAAATCATGCTTTGGTAAATCATAATTATGTCATAAAAAGTGTAAATAATTTCATAGTTATGAGATAAGTCAAAAATGAGATAAACAGTCATAGTTATGACTTAAGTCATAATTGTGGCAGATTTCTGCCACACGAAAAAAGATCACGCTTTGGTAAATCATAATTATGTCATAATTATGAGAGGAAAAAAGTCAATTATGACATCAAAACACGATAAAACATTCATAAAACATTATGACATAATGACAGTCGAGATTACAAAAAAAGTAAAGGTAACACTTTAGAATAATGGTCATTATTTAACATTAGATAATGTATTAACTAACATGAACTAACCATGAGCAATACATTTGTTACTGTATTTGTTCATCTTTGGTAACGTTAGTTAATATAAATCCAGCTGTTCATGGTTTGTTCATGTTAGTTCACACTGCATTAACTAATGTTAACAAGATTTTAATAAAGCATTAGTAAATGTTGAAATTAACATTAACAAAGATAAATAAATGCTTTATAAGTGCAGTTCATTATTAGTTCATGTTAACTAATGTAGTTAACTAATGACCATTATTCTAAACTGTTACCAAAGTGAAAATTATGAGATAAAAGTCGTCATTATGACAAAAATGTTTACTTTTTATGTCATAATTATGGCATGTCTTAAAAACAATTATGAAGCCATATATGTCATAATTTTGACTTAAGTCTTAAAAACAATTATGAAGCCATATATGTCATAATTTTGACTTAAGTCTTAAAAACAATTATGAAGTCGACTTTTTATCACATAATCATGCCTTAGTATCTCCCTTAAAGCTGCAGTCCATAACTTTTTTGCACTCTAGCGGTTAATAAACAGAACCGCATGAGTCTTGCGGAAGAACATTGCAGCCGGAGCTACTTCTCTCTGTTTATGTCTATGGCGAGTCACGCAGGGACTGTGCTCCTCCGCAGCCGTTCCTACCAGGTTTGAAATAGTCCCGATATAAACACTTATTATAAGTGTACCATAATGATTCAGGGTAAGACAAAAACACGGTTTGGAAAATGGATTCATGTTGTACATTCTCATTATATAATTTTTTGTAAACCTTGAACACAAAAAAAGTAGCTTTAATTTGCAGAAATGGGCTTCCATATTATATCTTCAAAATGTTCTGTGCTCACACAGGATTTGGAATGACAATAGGGTGATTAACTGATGCAAGAATTTCCATTTTGGGGCGAACTATTCCTTACAAATGCTGTCTATGTAGGCATCACACTGGGTTTTGGAACACAGCCTTCATCTGTACAGCAGTTCCACTGCTTCCGTTACTTCATTAATACTTCTCCCTGATTGGATGTTGACACAGTTACTGGTGATTGCAGGGTTTGCGGCTCTACGCCAGGCATATCTGGACCATGACTATGACATTCCCAAGTGTAATTAAGAATACTATTTGAGGGAGAATTCTAATTGCAGTGCAGTGAAATGTCAAGCGGCAGCTCAGATTCATGACTAAAGTTCATATCAAATATTTACAAAGGACCACACACGGCCCGAGCGGAGAGAGAGCAGACGTTCTCAGCCCAGCTCTTAGCGCTTGAGCCATTTTAATCACAAAATATTCTCACTGTAAGCAGTCATTCAGCAGTTACTTTATGCAAAGTGACCTATAGTGTACTTATTACAGGTCACTTTGAATAAAGAAACTACCTTATACTTAGGGATAGCTCAGTCAATAATGACATTTATTGCACTTGCATACTTTCAAATGCAAATTTAAGACGTTTGACATCTTTAACTTCAAACTGAGCATCTTGATGTGCCATATTTGAAGGGACGAGAATGCCAGTGTGGTTGTGATGACCAAATGGCATCATTGACATGAAACATCTGAGCTACGACGGAGGGTCATCATCAGCAACAAAATTTCGTCTTTTTCCCAACACAAAACTCATCTGGACGTATGCAGTATAAACTACTTTTATGTTGTTATTTTTGGACCTCAATGACCTCTGATGAAATCTTTTGCCCTACTAGAAGAAATAAATGACACAAGATTCATTCAATTACAGATTTTTTTTTTTTTAGGTGAAATATTTCTTTGGTCAGCTCATTGAATGCTCTTTACACACTTTCAACCAATACACCACAATCCGAGAACAAAGCAAAGCAGGTTTGCAAAATGAAAACCTCCCCCCCCCCCACTAAGTTTGTACATGATCTGTTTTTAGTATTGTGAATTGTCTGTGCAGACAGACCGAGCACTTCTCTCATCAACAAGTCAGTCATTCTCTCTCGTTCATTCTGTCTCTTTGTATCTCTCTTAAGCACCGAGCTGCCTGTCCGTCTGCGTGGTCCTGTCTGAGGCTCTTCCCTTGGGGCCCGGAGGTTCCCGTTCTTTCCTGCCTCCTCTGGAGCTGTCCAGCCAGGCGCAGAGGCAAGAGCCCAGCGGGGAGGCACTACTCAAGCCCCTACGGACCCTCAGAGTACGACAATATCAGAGACCTCCACTACAGCTTTTTATCTCACACATCCAAGGGAAAAACACACACATATGTGGTTTACAGGCACTCTCCATAAGCGTAAGGGTTTTTATACTGCTATATATTCTATCCCCTCATTCTAACCCTACCCCTAAAACTTTTGGCATTTAAAACAAAAAACAAAACACTGTTTATGTTTTTAAGCCACAGGAAGTGTCCTCGTAAACCATCTTATGTTGTAATACCCATGTCCTCATAAACCATAAAAGAACACATATACATCCACACACACACACAAAAAAAACTGCACTGTCTCCCAAAAATTAGCACGGACTGTTAAGTGTATGCATGTGCTTGTAAAGCATGTCTCTCCATATGTTTAAAACAGTGTTTGGTGATGAAGATACAGGGAATATGAAACCAAGAGGGTTTCATTTACATGGAAAAGAGAAAGAAGCCATTGCCAAAAAATAAAAAGACAACAATTTTATCCTTTCAGTCTCTTTGACAGGGACAATACACAAAAATTAATACACAATGATGCAAATGTGCCATATTTAGACAAGATGTTTTCATCTGTTGTCACATAATGGTGTCATTGCTAATGGCAATCTATTCAGTGAAGCATAAAACATAAATAAAATTAAAATAATAAAATATTAAATATTAAAATAAACTAAAATAAAAAACTAAATGTAAAAATACATAAAATAATGAAATAAAGTAAAGTAAAAAAATAAAAATAAATATATAAATATATATATATATATATATATATATATATATATATATATATATATATATATATATATATATATATATATATATATATATATATATATATATATATATATATATATTATATTAATATAATAAAAGAAAATAAAGATAAATAAAAAACAAATCATTTATTAAAGTCCCTGTAAAATTAATAACAGACTGAATGATTATGGGCTTCCATAAACATATAAACTAACATACATTCAAAATATAAATATAATAAAAAAAGAAATGCATTTTATGATATGTATTTTTGTTCTTTTTGCCATTTTAATTGATTTGTGGTGACTTCTTTTAGTCTCACTGTGCATTAAACATTAGGCCATGTTCCCAATGTAAACATTGAATTTATTTATTAATTTTAGTATATTTTAAATAAACATTTGTAACTGTCAGAACCAAACGACAAGCTCATTTAAAGATCAGGTGACTTTAAAGGGGTTCATGTTTGATTCTCTTGATATGATCACACAGGCAGAAGGATTTTCACGTTAGCAAGCTCACACAAGTTGTGTAGGTTGAAGATTTAGCTTATGTACATCTTAAATACAGAATACATTTATATATAATTAGATAATTATGTGTTATATACCTGCATTACATAGTGGCCAAAAGAGATTGGCACCTTCACAAATATTAAAATATTTGTTTAAGATTTTGTAAGCATACTGCACAGTTGTACTTGGATTAAATTTTTTTAAATCACATGCACAATGAAACATTGCACATGGAGCGGACATATTTTTTGTGTGACAGCCTGGCCAAAAATTATGAACGCATGCAAAAACAAGAGAGAACCAACAAAATATTATTAACTGATTATGTTGTGAATATAATAAAAAAAGAAAAGCATTTTATGATATGTGTTTTTGTATTTTTTTATTTCAATGTCTCACTGTGCATTGAACATTAGGCAATGTTCCCAATGTAAACATTTTAAATGTATTTATTAATTTTAGTATTTTAACTAAACACTTGTAACTGTCAGAGCCAAAAGACGTGCTCATTTAAAGACCAGGAGACTGTGAAAGGGTTCATGTTTGATTCGCTTGATATGATCACACAGGCAGAAGGCTTTTCACGAAGCCGAGAGCATGTTAGGGAGCTCATACGTCTATGTAAGGAAGAAAGTTGTGTTTGTATGTGCGTAGACTGCGAGCCGTTTCTGAGCTGACTGAAGGAATCAGTGTTGACAGATGCACGTAGATGTTTGCGCTGGTGTCAGGGCTAAATTGGGCTGTTTTACAGGAGGCTGATATGCAGGGGGGTGTGAGCTGAATCTGAAAGCCGTTCTCTCTCTGTCAGTGTCCTGCGGGCTTGACGGACCCTCTGTCAGGAAGACAGCGCTGAGAGGAACTCCCACCACATCTAACGCAATGTCTAAAGATCAACCCATGAAGGCTCTGTAATGCTGTCATCAACTGACCAAAGACTGCATCAGAATCCTGTCCAACAACCAAACTCTAGTGTCAACTACTTGTCTAAAAGCCTTTTTAAATGACCAATGTCTGATTCCTGAATGAATCATTATTTGGAATGAACTAGGCAAGGCAAGGCAAGTTTATTTGTATAGCACATTTCATACACAGTGGCAATTCAAAGTGCTTTACACAGAAATTAAGTTAAAATAGTCATAAGTGGAAAAAAAAAAATATATATATATATAGTATAACAGTTATAATAGGAATTAAAAGGAAATAAAAAATAAAGATGAAATCCCCTATCTGGGGTGGAAGAAAATGGAGAGTCAGGTTTACTTTAAAAATATTTGTCAGGTAACTGTGCGTTTAGACAGTACAGACTTACAGACAAATCTTCTTGGCCTAACTTGAGGGCGTTCTCTAGATGTTTTACCCGCCAGAGCAGATCTAAACGATCTGAACTAGTCAAACTGATTTGCAAAGTGTTTAAAAATGTGTCTATTCTCAAACTTGTGAGATGGCTGACAACTTAAATGTACTCTATATAAACTAAATCAAAAGCTGTGATAAACAACATTATAAAACATCTCTCTAGAATACTGCATTCTGCAATCATTTTTTGTACGTTGTCCGCTACATTGTATAACTGACCCAGGCAACTGATTTCTTATCTTTACTGATTGATTTGTCTCTGGTCTTGCTCTGTGGACTCACATAACATCCTTTTTTTTAAAGAAAAAAAATAAAATATTGTAGTTTAATCTTTTATCTGGAAAATAGACATGGAATAAGTGGGGCAATGAACTGTCCACAAAGTATTTGATTCATTTACATTAACATTTATGCATTTAACAGACGCTTTTATCCAAAGCGATTAATTTTTTACTCACTGATTCATAACGCTTCATGATGCTGTGTTTTGAAATCGTCATCACTATATAAGTCGTTATTTAGGGGTTTTTTGCGCACAAAAACTATTCTCGCAGAGTCATAAAGTTATTTTCGAACCACTGTAGAGAGATGGACTTTGTAACGACGTCTTTAGTACCTTTTAAGAGTCTTGAGAGTGAACCGTGCCATTGTGCCAATGGAGGCCTTTCTGAGCCATCAGATTTCAACTAAAATATCTTCATTTGTGTTCTGAAGATGAACGGAGGTCTTACAGGTGTCGAACGACATGAGGGTAAGTAATTAATGACAGAATTTTCATTTTTGGGTCAACTAACCCTTTAATCATTGGGTCTGTCGAATAATTTCCTGAAAACGACCAGCTGTACATTATGTATGCCATAACCAAGTCAAAAAATATTTTACGCCACAAATGAATTGTAAAAAAATGCAAGGATCTCTGAACACTTTTGAGTACGGATTCAAATGTAAAAAAAAAATAAAAAATCAATCAGTGAATCAAAATGAACCATTCAAACGAACCAATTCGCTACAGTTAATTGAACTTTCCAGTCCTCTCAGCATCTAAAACCTATTCAAATATTTGTATTTGTCACAATATTATGACATATTGGCATCAGATTAAAAAGAAAGGGGGAACGATACAATATTATAACATGTTACATCAGCTAGAAAGAGAACAAAGATATTGCCTGATAAATGCAGAGCTAATGTTTCTGCATCTTTAAAGGGAATCTGTCATATAAAGCTGTGATTTCACTCTTTATATCGTCATATAACAGCATACCTTCAAAACTGTAGTCTGGTAAGGATGGGAAAATCTTGCCCTGGTCTAAGAAAACATGTTACCACAGCAGCAATGCAGTGCTGAGCGGCTACCGAGTAAACATACAGATTTATTCCCCATTTATCTGCTTTCCTCATCATTTACAGCCAATTAAAAGTGGACCGGGACAGCAAAATCTACAGAAGCTGCTCCCAGACGCAGCCAGAGACTGTCTTTTTCTTGCGAGTGCTCTAGTTACACATGGGATAATTAATCTCAGTTACAGTCAAGAGTGTCTAACACAGTCAGGGTGGCCGGTCATAAGTGTGTGTGTGTGCGTGTGTGCGTGTGTGTGCGTGTGTGTGTCTGTGTGTGTTTGTCAGAGATGGTGTTTTTCCACAGAGTGGCTTCCAAAGCATGTTCAGGTGTGTCAGAGGTGAGAGGGAATGAATTAATGATAAATGTGAGGGTGACTTGTGGATCATTGATCGGTCATTGAGGTTGGCGGTAATTTGTAATTGATGTTCCAGTTGCTATTGCATTACACGAGATCTGAGATTATAGAGAATGAGATCAGGTAAACAAGCCTTAGACTCATGGATTACAATACAGCAGAGGCAAACAGGGTCTAAATTGATATAGCTTGAACCTGAGAAGTTGATGAACCTGATGCTGGGAAATGACGTCAGGGCAACTTTTGAATTTTACTGCAATATAAAAATTATGTCAATTATGTAAAACCTATAATATATAGCTTCTGAAATCTTAAATACAAGAATATATTTATATATAATTAGATAATTATGCATTGTATAAATGGCCAAAAGACATCTTCAACCTTTATTTAAAATATTGTTAAAAATGTTGTAAGCATATTGTATAGCTGTACCTTTTTTATTATAACAATGAAACATGGCAAATTGTGCGGACATAATTTTTGGCCAGGCTGTCATTCAACGAAACTATGAACACATCCAAAAACAAGAGAGAACCAACAAAATATTAATAACTTATTATGTTTTAGCATTTTTGTCTGCTTTTTCCTGTGAACATTTTGTTTTTCTATCCTACTTTTTGCACAGTAAAATAAAACCTGTAACATTTTGTCAGATAAATACATTTACCAAGTTTAGTTTTTCCCCTCATATTTAAAATATTAAAAAAAAAATTTGATGGCTTAATCTTAATCTTGTATTTAAAAAAAAACTAATATCCCCTCACGACATCACTTTTATTTTGGCCACAACTGAATGTATGTATGTATGCATGTACAGTATGTATGCTATGTTATGTTATGTTATGTTATGTTATGTTATGTTATGTTATGTTATGTTATGTTATGTTATGTTATGTTATGTTATGTTATGTGTTATGTTATATGTTATGTTGTATGTTGTCTCAATCTCAAACAAACCAATGTTTTAAAATTGTTCAGACTATTCTGATTCATTTACATATACTGTTTTAAAAAACACTAAAGCAAATCAGACTTCCTGATTAATTACACGAACAAACTTTCCCAATTCCCTCACTTTCAGATACTTTAAAGCAAAATGTTGTTCTCTCCAACACTGATACTAGCAGGGGTGTGATAGAACAATGTGAAAACTGTGCAAGAAAAAGTACTTTTAAAATATAGAGGGAGAGGGAGGGAGAGGGAGAGAGAGAGAAAGAGAGAGAGAAAAGGATGAGGAAGCACATCACCAGCACACTTTGTACCCTTAACTACTGTTTACCACAAAGAACCTTGCCGCTAAACTTCTTTCAGCACAAATACACAATCACTAGACTCATCTCAGTATAAAACACTATCCACGCTGACAGGACCAACGGAAATCCATGCACTAGCTAAATGAGAGTAAATGACAATAATGAAGACGGATGGCGAACGTGCGGCGGAGCGGCTCATAACTGATCTCTCCCCTGACGCCCCCATTATCAACAAGATCTGCAGGACCGAGCGACCCCATTACTGCACAAGACATGAGACAGCCAATCACAGCAGGCTTTACCACCACTTCTGTACATGTACAGTCATGCTACATTAGATCATCTACAAGATGAATGTTTTATGAAACATTCATTGTTCGGCTGAGAGTTACCCAGCACTCTCTAAGCCAGCGTGAACAGTAAACAGAAAGGCTGTGCTGAGTTCGGGCTGTTAACGTGGCCTTTTATTGATAAACTCTAGCAGGAGTTCCTGTCTGTGAGCCCAAACTAATGAGGAGTGATGGAACTGCTCTCAACCTTTAAAACCTCCAGAACCAAGAGATAAAGAACACAAATACAGACTAGAATGCGCAACACACACACAGAGACTGAAGTTAGTCACAGGACTGTTGGTATCTAGGCATCCCAATGAAAGAGTATTAGGAGGATCAAATGAGCTTCACTGTACAGTTCTTTACTGTTTGTGTTATGGCTGACAACTATATCTAAATAGATAGTATAATAAAACACTAAAAACTAAAATAAATGTGAATTTAAAACATCACATTAAAATGTATAACACAATGGATTTTCTAAAGAACTGTGTAAGTAAATTAACTTTAAGAAAGCATTAGATGGTGGCAAAGTTAAAAACAGGACATGCACAATTTAATTTCTAACATTCTAATGTATTCTTATAGAAATGCATTATATATAAAATACTTCTGCAACTGGAGAGCAGGGTTATGAGATATTATATTTAAAGAAAAGTGTGCAAGAAAAAGTACGGTAGGGTCATTCCACGAAATCGGTGCCTTTTGTGTCCCTAAGAAATAATCAGACATAGAATTATTATAACAAAACATAAATTTGTGATTTAAAAACATAATAATACTATGTATTGTTTCCTCAATATTACATTAAATTAAAGTCAATTAAATATTATTTTAAGTAATTAAAATTGCTTCTAAGATGATAAGGGTAAGGTTTTTGCCATGTCCCTCGATATGATTGTTCTTTTTCAGCAGGACTTTTAATTTGCAAACTGAAGGCAAAATTATTCTAAAATCACATTTGCATATAGCTATAAGTATATTCTTATTGTTAAGCAGTGTTTGGGCATAAGTATACTTTTTTTTTTTTACATATAAATCATTTTATCGTTGTCCCTTGATTCCATGTCATTCCTGTTACCCTCACCAAAAACCCCTAAAAAACAATTGTACATTCCAGTGACATCACTTCCAGGAAGTTACATCATCTCTCATCATTATTCCAACAGTTAAAACACAAGTAATTTTCTCTCTCTCTTTTATAATGTTCTATTTTTGATGATTTATGAGGGTTGACTGAGGTGGGGACATCATGCAATGTCAAACCTGTTACCATTTTTAAAGTATAAAGTAAAATTATTATTTATTTAACATAATGAAATCAATATCTACAAGTAATATCGCTTCAAAGTTTACACCATGTGCTTTTGTGGTATTGTCTGTTAGCTAGCAGTTAGCAAATTAGCTTGAATTTGTCAAACCTGTTACCGTCAGCCCTGTTACTTTTCTAGTAACAGGTTGTGACATGTGGGTAACAGGGATGACATTACATGTGTCACCTAAGCCAATCTGTTTTTAAAGTTTATCTGTGTAAAATGCAAACATTTTTAAATGTCATCCTGCGTGTATTATTGAGCTAATGCCTATATTATTCAGAGTGGGTGGTATATGAGGATCAGTTACATTTTTAGTTAGAATTGTTGGTATTAGTATTATTGGTAATTAAAGTATTAACTGTTTAAATAGTTTTAACATTTGTGTGATTTAAATTTTATTTTATATTTGCACTTTAATGCACTTTTTCAGATGATAGTAGTATGCCATTAAGTGCAGCAGAAAAACAAATGATATTGGAAGAATGTTTGTAACCAAGCAGATCTCGCCCTCCATATTTTTTTCCTACTATGGTAGTCAAAATTTTAGATATCTTTGAAATGTAATGTGCTTCACTAATACAACTATGCCAAGTAAGTGCAAAAAATATAATGCAATTTAAAAAGTTTACAATATTATGTAAACAAATTTGTGCAGTGTATGCTGAAGAATGTGTGTCCTGTCATCCCTGTTACTCTGGTCAGTCCTGTTACCATGATGTCAATCCTGTTACCGTCATTAATTTCATAAAAAATATTAAAATTATATTTGAAATGGCCTTCCCAGTTTTTCCATTGTATACCTATCAACATTGTATTTTGAACAAAGCCCTTCTTTTAATATCTCTCTTGTAAAAATATATATTTTTCTTAATTGGCATGTGATCATCCTCTAAAATTAGTAAATTATTGGTCATCTGAATGACAAATATAAGATTGAAAAAAATTATCCAAAATTTGAAACAATCCAACTGAAAAGAGGGACTAAAATACTGCTCAAATATGTTACAACTATAACATATTTCTAATTAAAACTATTGTATATAGTAACGCTTGTGTCTGTAACAGGGATGACAAAAATATCAAAACATGAGGTAGATAAATAGTCATAAAATAAAAAATTTCATAGCCTGAGATGGCACAATAGAATTTATTGTCATTTTAAGCTGTCTTCATTTCATGGATATTTTTAAAACATAGATTAAACTTATTTTATATTTTAATTTTTCTAAGTTGAAAAGGCACCGATTTCGTGGAATGACCCGGTAACACTTTAGTTTAGGTTCCAAATCTCACTATTAACTATAGATGCTTATTAGCATGCATATTACTAGGATATTGGCTGTTTATTAGTACATATAAAGCACATAATTATGCCTCATTCCTCATGACCATATTCTACATCCTTTAAAGGAACACGCCAACTTTTTTTGGGACTTTAGCTTATTCATCAAGACTGGAGGTAAATGGCTCCAGCTAGCCTACCGCTCAATAAGGGACAAAATAACGCCAACATTTTCCTATTTACATGTTGTGATGTGTATAGTTACATCGTGCACTAAGACCGACGGAAAACGAAAAGTTGCGATTTTCTAGACCGATATGGCTAGGAACTATACTCTCAATCCTGCGTAATAATAATGGAACTTTGCGCCCTCCCATGGGTGCAGCGGCACAATGATATTACGCAGCGCCTGAAAATAGTCCCCAGCACGCTCCCTGTGCAAGCAGGTTGTCACGTTAGTTATGTTGACAGAATTTAGCCTATTTTCAGGCGTTATTTTGTCACTTATTGAGCAGTAGGCTAGCTGGAGCCATTTACCTCCAGTCTTTGTGCTAAGGCTAGCGGTGGGTGCGTCAGACAGAGTTATGGCACGCACAGAGATGAGAATGGTATGTATGGACTTATCTAACTCTGGGGGATACGGTGAATTAGCTAAAGTCCCAAAAAGTAGGCGTGTTCCTTTAATCCTATTCCTACCTAATACCTAAAATTTACAAATACTGATCCAACTATTAATAAGCAGTAATTAGGAGTTTACAGAGGCAAAAGTCATAGTTAATTGTGAGAATTGGAACCTAAACTAAAGTGTGACCAAAAGTAGTTTTAAGGATGTAGGGAGGAAGAGACAGAAAGGAGGATATGCAGGAAATCCCTGACAATAGTATTCTAAGAAATGAGAAACGAGCATGCACAATTCAATATCCAATAGTGGCCGTAGATCTATCAAATATCTAGTTGTGATCTAAAAACACTAGTAAACAACTGCTGCTAGTACTCACAGTGGTACTCATGTTGATGACAAAACAAATAACCTTCAAAAGATACTACCAACAGCAACACACCTTGTCCGTTTCATCTGAAAATAAACTTTTTCAATCAATAAACCAATTTTGCCATTGCATTATGGGAAACCTGATGGTGTCAGTTCTTTTGCAGCAATGCATGAATATAATTAGAGAGAATATGGAAAGGAAAGAGTCTGTCTGTGGGAACATGCACAGTGGAGTTAACTTACAGAAACTCATAGCATTAGTTTTCAGAACTCCCCATTGAGCTTTCTTCCATATTCAAACTAACTGCAATTGAGATTTGAGAACTACAACAGCTGGGAAGAATTTCAATGAATAATGGCTTAAATGTTGATCTGTTTCTCACACGAAGCAATTTTCAGGCACTTGCAGTGTGTGCAGTGTTATATGGATAACTAGTCACACACAAAATTGACAAATTCTTCACGTCTTCATAAAATATTTTTAAAACGCATTCCTTATTAAAAGCTTTGCACTAAAACAAAACAAAAAGTCACTGTGTATTAGTGAAACTGCAATAGAAAATCAAGTGGTTTCATGGTTTGTACAAACAGTAACCCTCATAATCAGTGCATCTCGAGAGTATATCAGTATTGATATCATCTTTAATCCTGTTATGCTAACTGATCTTTTACATCACATTACTGGCAATATGCTGTCAAGTTATCTGTTTCTACTCAGAGTAAATTATCAGTGCTCTCAGCAGAGTTAATCTCATCAATAAAAATACTGACGAAAAGTCAGCTGACAAAGTTTTTATTTTTATTTTTTATCAACAATAAGACCATTGATTAAAACATATGATGATAAAAATAACTCCGCAATATATTCATGTACTAACAATGTTTTCAGAGGAAAATGTTTAAATAATTGATTCACATAATCAGTTTGTTGGATGGTCTCAAAATGGCACATGCACGGTCAGCCATTTTTGTCTCCCAAGGCTTTGCAAGTTATTAGCTCACCAAAACCTACCCTATTTAGATCAGCTGTTATTATTAACTAAAACTATACAACAACAACAAAAACATTAAATAAGACATTCTTAACATATAACTGAACATATAACTTAAAGGGTTAGTTAACCCAAAAATTAAAATTATGTAATTAATGACTCACCCTCATGTCGTTCCACACCCGTAAGATCTCCGTTCATCTTCGGAACACAGTTTAAGATATTTTAGTCCGAGAGCTCCCTCAGACTGTAAAAGAAGCTCGGGCGCACCAGATAACACATCAGTAGCGTCACTGCGGCGTCGTGAACGCGGATTGACAACAGACACGGAAGAGAAGACAATGCTGAATAAAGTCGTAGTTTTTGTTATTTTTGGACCAAAATGTATTTTTGATGCATCAAAAAAAATCTAACTAACCCACTGATGTCACATGGACTACTTTGATGATGTTTTTATTACCTTTCTGGACATGGACAGTATACCGTACATACATTTTCAATGGAGGGACAGAAAGCTCTTGGACTAAATCTAAAATATCTTAAACTGTGTTCCGAAGGTGAACGGAGATCTTACAGGTGTGGAACGACATGAGAGTGAGTCATTAATGACATCATTTTCATTTTTGGGTGAACTAACCCTTTAACATATAACTTAACATATAACATACATAAATAAACACAACAAAATAAAATAAAATAAAACCAAACAAAATAAACAAAACAAAACAATATTATATGAAAAACCTAAACTAAAAAAAAATGGTTATCTTGGCCACTAACTGACAGAGAATAACTTGAAGTACTAAAAATATTAAAACTTATATTGAAATAAAAATAAAGCTATAACATCTGAAAACATAACATAAAAATATGAATAATGCTGTAATAGTGTATAAATAAATGCTAACACGGCTGGCAAACAATTAAGTGAATGAAATTAAGTGCTAGTCATTCTCAAAATTAAGTAACGTCCAAAAAGCAGCTGAAATACTTCGGCACTATTCTTAAAGGTGCACTATGTAACTTTTCCGTCCACTAGAGATCGCCTATTCAAACCAAAGGCGTAGTTTGATGACGCCACGTTTGAGCGCAGACTCTTGGGACATGTGGTCTTCACCTCACAGCCGGTGGAAAAGAATCGGGATAGGACTCGGGCAGAAATCATGTTCATGGATGCGATTATTAATGTTACTGTAGTCTGAAGCAGAGCAGGACCAAGTGTTGTGGAGCCGAGCAAGGCCGTTGGAGCGGTTGTTAAAAAGATGAACAACTTTTATTTATATGAATATTTATATATATGAATATTGGACTTTTATTATGTCACAGCCACCGTCGCCACTTCCACTTTTCCGGTCATGAGTATGAGGTAACGCAGCTCTGTTTATCATATTAGATACATCTGAGTGTGTTGAAAATTATGTTATGACGTTACTTTGTGCGTTCGCTCGGCGGCTGCTATGACACTTGTTCACACTGCAGTGAGAGTAAAGCATTTCTGCAAAATAAAACCGAGGGTAACGCAGATTTGACACCATTGACAGGCGACTCCCTCACACGTCCCGGCTCCTTCGTTAAAATAGCAATTTTCTCACGATTTACAAATAGTTGGAAACATTTGGGATATTGTAAGTGCTCAAATGAACAAAATATATAACACTGGCCTAGTGGTTTTTGGATATTTTACTGAAAAAAATGTCACATAATGCACCTTCAATGGCCACAGTTTTTTAGTGGTTTGGTTTTGTTTATGTTGATAAATCTTTTATTTGTTTGTTACATAAATTAATACATTAAATTATATTTTGATACATATAATTATCAAATTCATTTTGGAAATGACCAACAACTAAAATGGTATTATCGTTGACTAAAATATGCCATTAAATTGAATTATATAGTAAAATGATATGCTATTTAAAATTAAAGAATATAACATGTAATATTAAAGTGACCAAAAATCACAGTCAAACACTGAAAATGTGACCTCTGACCCAAGCTGTCACAGAATGAGAGGTGTCTGTATCTCTTTATCAAAAATACACATGCAACAATTCCTAATCTGCGACCTTCCCTTCCCGCTGACTCATACCACTGGTCCGCGAGCAGATAGATGCGGGACTTCCTATATGTGTGCATGTCAGGGTCTGTGCCGCTGGGAAGTTAATTGTGGTTGGTTTTTCAGTCAGCCCTGGACAGCTGTGAAGAGAGCTGTGGCGGTTTTAGCGCGGTCAACAAGCGTTTAGAGTTATCGATGAATAAAAGATGGCGGGAAGGCGGCTTTACGATATGTTAATGCATTATGAGCACGAAGAGTCTCCCCAATGCTGTCAGTCAGATATAAGATCCTTCTGTCAGGTTAACAAGCCGCCCCATGAAATATGCATGACAGGTTACCCCCCCCCTCCTCCTCCTCCGCCCATGGTTCACACTACGACCAAACCTACTGACAGAAGAGCAGGAAACGAGAGGATGGTAAAGACTCGTTGTCAAGCGTTTTAATTCCAGACATCTGTGTGAATTCAAGATAAATGACTAGAATATTCGACAAAACGTCAGCCCTCAAGAAGCATCATGACTCATGATCTAAACAGCCATCAAATGAACATCAGTTACAACAAAACTAAAAAATAATATCCTAAAACCAGGGGTGGATCTGGGAACAAATATCGGGCTTCGAAGATTTGCTTGGCTCATGAATATTAAATGAATGTGGTGACGTTTGCCCACACTAGGTCTACCTGATTTGTCCAGTAGGTATACCTACCAAATTTTGGTAGAAATATATACACACACATTTATATACATACACTATATTGCTAAAAGTTTTTAGACGCATGCCTTTACATGCACATGAACGTCCTAATAGAGTGCCGCAGGTATGACATCAATTTGTAGTCAAAAACACAGCGAGTTAGCATTTTAGCACTTCCAGTTCCCTCGTCCAGAACTCAATGTTTTTTTTTTTTATGGGGTTTTGGTTAAATGGCTAAAATGGCCTGTGGTGAACACAAGCTCAAGACACTTTCATGTTTTATTCTACAACATAAAATACATCAGTATTACCCCACTGTAACGTGTTTTGAAAAAGGCAGTCGCTAAAACGTGGTTAAATGGGACTACACAGGCTGTCGGGGACATTAAACGTAATCACGTCGAAAAGGTAAGCTCAGTCCATTTTTACAGCCTCATTATGCTCATAATTGTGCTCTTATAAACTAGTCAGACTCAAACTTTCTGGGAAAACGTTTTTAAATAAAAACTGAAAGAGTTGTCGAAAGCTTAGTGATGGTGACGCTGAATTCGTGGGACCGTGGTGTAGTTCTGTTTATAGCTTAAATTTAGCTTTTTACTTCTGTCAACTGCATTTAGACTAAATTCATAAAAGTTGTGTTCATCTGTGATAATTATATTGATGGACAAAACGTGCAAGTATCTAGCCTAGAAATCCAGATGCACCCTAGCGGCAGCAAATGTAATTGTATGTAAATGTAATCAAGCCAGTGTGGTCTAGCAACTCTCTGTTGGCTTGTGAGCTTGAAAAACCAAACTCTAGTCAGGCCAATCACATTGTGTATAGAGTCGATGGGCGGGCTTAACATAATGACGGCAGTTGTGACGGTTCTGCTTGAATTCCCTGCTACTTCCCTGCTAACAAAGAATGGTACTGAAGTCATTCTTAAAAAAGGAAGATATGTTCGGAGTTTTGCCGACCGGATATGGCAAAAGTTTAATCTATCAACTAGCTCCGCTGGTGGGAAAACGCATGGGACTCAGCCACAATCCGCTTGTGATTGTTGTCTTACCACTGATAGCGCTCTGGTTGTTTGTAGCGCTATCCTATTGCGTGCAGAGGGAATTTGAAAGACAACTGTTTATCCAGCCCCTCAGATTGAGCCCTGCCAATGGTGATCTCTGGCTTGTCAGGCTAGCAAGTATCATAAACTTTTGTTGACCACAGAGCTCGTTTTTAGCGATAATCCAAAATCTTATGGGAAAATCCTATTGGGTTTTTCTCAAGGGAACCATTGTGATGCTAACTGGAGGTTGGCCTACAGAGTAATGTCAGGAACCATTATGCCACGCTGCTTATATTTATCAAACTGTAAAAACGCCCATTCCCGCGCCCAAAACAAAGCGTATGAGGATAAGAGTCCAAAAGAAGGACTGATTGGACATTGTCCTGCTCGAATAAAACATTTTTTTTAGAACGACAGGACAATCATTTATGACACTTTATTCAACAGGAAGAACAGCTCGTTCTGTGCGTCATACATTACGTTTTTTCTACGTCATTGCACATGCGCATTACTTTCCAGTTTGGGTTTTCAATCTGATCAAGTGTTTTCATGCCATCTCAATCGGATTACAAAAGGAATAACCCAGCCCCCCCTACAATACAAATGAAATTTGAATCAGATCTGGCCAATTCATTCCGATGTGACTTCTTTGTTCCGATTGTGCTACTAGTCTGGTTACGATCGGATTATAAGGGTCCAAGTAAACGCAGCTAATGGTTGTCTGATGATATTACATATTAGATTAAAATACAATACTAATCTACAATACTGGTCGATATATAGTGAACAAAAAACATTAAATGTTGGCCAAATGGGATAGATATATTGTGCACACCCACTTAAAATAGATGGAGCATGCCTGGTTAAATTGGTATGCCCCTACCAATTAAAAATGAAAGCAGCCTGGATGTGGCTGTCTTCTGCAGCTTTAACATACTGGTATTTCGAAATGCTGGATCAGTGATCTTAAATGAGAAAATGTCCATCAGGAGTGAAAACTGGATGAGGTGAGGAATGGCGAAGAGAGAGGGACAGAGGTGTGAGTCTTGTGATTTCTAAGCTGAAGGACATTTAGTCAGGTGAGAATGAAACTGTTGAACCGTGGACACACACCTACTGAGAATTACACACCGTTAACACTTGTCTAATGTGAGACAACTGACTCGTCTCTCTTGCAGGCACATAAACAAACAGAGGAGCAAACACACGAGAGGAGAGCATCTTTGCATTGGCGTTAGAAATGAACACAAAAGACTTTGGACTGACTTAATGTTTGTGCGCTTTCATTCTGTGTCAAAATCCTCAAGCTATATCATAACCTAGAACCTATAAAATAAATTTCTGCTTAGGACATCAATAAACAACAGTCACTCATGACCATCCTCAAAGTCAACACGACGATAGAATTGACCAGATTTACTTTCTTTGTGCATTTACCAAGCAAATAGCTATTTCGTCATTGTTTAAGTAACTGTTTTACTAATAGGTTACTGTACTACTTTACATTAATAATAGCAAATAATGACATTTGTAAAGAAAAATGGTTCTCATTTGGCATATAAATTGATATATTATATGTCCAGTTTTCACGATCCAAATAATTTCCAATGGATAAAATCCTGCCTGATATTTTTCCTCAAAAATATATGTCACATTACCCAAGTAAAATGGGTTTTTGATGCTATTTCTTGACTTGACCATGTAAAACCTCCCATTATGACTGACAGAAGGTAAACATGAGAGCTGCCCAATTCTGGATAAATTGAGAATCCATTTTTTTTTTTGTTTCTCCCGCAATTCTCCCACGATTCTAAACAAACAACTAAACAAAATATGTAATTTACTAGAGGTTCTGACAAAATGTTAATTATGGAATTAATTATTTTAAAAAATAGGGTTGAGTGAGTGATTCAATGACTCAAAGACTTCACTTGTTTCATTACTGGATGAATCAACATTTCTGAATGAATTGCTTGAATGAATGATTCAACGACAAATACATTTTTATAAACAAAATTATTTTAAATATTCAATTTTTTATAAAACCACCTTCTGTATTCAACTTACGGAAAAAGTGAAACTGACGTCGGACGTAGCATAAGCGTTTTGAACTGCGAGAGGCATTACACTGTCTTCGTAAGTTGAAGAAAGCTAGATATTTTACTTCATAAAGTTTTAAATATGGATATTTTTCCATCGATTCACTTCAGAAGGCCTTTTTTTAACCCCTCGGAGCCGCGTGGATTACTTTTATAATGGATGGATACACTTTTGTGGGATTCAAATTTTGGGCTGCCATTCACTGCCATTATAAGGCTTGGAAGAGCCAGGACATTTGTTAGTATAACTCTAATTGTATTCGTCTGAAAGAAGAATGTCATATTCACCTAGGATGGCTTGAAGTTGAGGGTGAGTAAATCAAGGGGTAATTTTCATTTTTGGGTGAACTATCACTTTAAGAAGTAATTCTGACTAAATGTCACAACAAAGTACAAAAGATAACTACAGAAAGATAAATGGTGGTCAGAACTGCTTAGACTCAGATATCGGACTCAAAAGTCTAACGCATACTGCAGTTTTGATGACTGCTTGACACAAAATGGATGACAGCTCCAGACTGCATTGATTCACTCAAAAATTCTCCTTTATCAAACCGAATCTGCAATGTCAGCTCTCAGCGACATAACCTTCAAACCTTGTGGACTTCGATACAAAGCAGCGTACAGAAAGTGTGAACGATGCTAAAGCGAAATATTGAGTTTCGCGCATTAGAACGAATGATATGCAGTCAACATATCGAAAATATTCAAAACATTTCAAGCAGCGGTATCTGATTATTACACACTGCACAGACGTTCACACACGCGCGGTCACGGTGTCAGCACACACTGAGATGCGTGGTGGTTCTGACTGTGCCCGTAGGGGAAGATCAGTTCCGGTAAGTGGGTTACGATGGTCCTCTCCAGAAAGCGGCACAGCAAGCAGCTAAATGATCAAACAGAGGGGGATTTGCCTCTCCTATTGAGGGGGATTGGTAAGTGGAACAGGGCCGTGAAACATATACTTCAATTAGTCAGGAAACTTCCTTCCCCCAGGTCAAATGGATTACATCAGGTTTGTCAGGTCTGAGCCATGTTTGTTTAGTAACATATGATTAAAATACTGCAATTCCATTTCATTTTATAATATATATATACTATATATGTTTTTATATGTTACTATGTTAATATATACTAGCATATGTTCTTACAAAAATTGTATTGTTATAATATATGTATATATTTTGTATTTTATAATGTACTATATATTATATGTATATAGTATATAGTACATTATAAAATATAAATATATATACACACATACACACTATATATTGCTATATATACACACTATATAGTAAAACTATATTTAATAACATAATAAATATTGAGATAATATATTCTAAAAATGTACCTCTCTACAACAAAATAAAAAAAAAAAATTAAGTTTTTTTGGGTTCCACTAGATTATTGAGAGTAAAAAGCTGCGCTATATGGCTAGTGCTATTGTCACCCGATGCAAAAAGTCACTTCAAATTAATGAAAATAAAAGATTTCTTTTGCAAAAGATTTTGTAGCGTGTAAGGGGAATGAGAGAGATACCGAAAGAGAGAGAGAGAGAGCGACATGACTTTCAGGGTAACGCCTCGAGCTTTCATTTTAATTAGTTTGATTGTGCATTAAATCATCAGATCCTGAAATAATAAGAGAACTGCACCTTTCCTCTCTTTCATCACCATCCTAAGGGTTGTTCCAGAAAAATATGTGCCACAATAAAACTGGCCTGTATAGAGGGACTAAATTTATACTTTGTATTTAGCAAGACATTTCAGGACATTTCTCTTAGTTAAAGACCCAGTGAGGGTGTCCAAATCAGGGCTGCTGATGTGCGTTTGATCTAATATGAGTTCCACGACTAGCATCGTGTTTTACCGGCTGGAGTTGTAGCATTCGATGCATCACGAGTTGAGCAGGGCCGCTGCTGGCCTCCGGCTATCGAAATGAACACTGGCACATCTGACTGCGGGCTAAGCAATACGTCAAGCAAACACCCCAATGATTCTTTAGTGAATGATGCCGGTGTTCAAGAGTTTTTAAACCTGGAGGTAGGCGAGATGATTTGTCTCGGCCACTACTACTAGAGATCGAACCTTCAACCTTTGTGCAAGCAGCTAGGATCCCTAACCATCAAGGTACTATATCTTCTGTGTCACTCAGATTCACTGCACATGCTCCTGGATGTTTAACACCACAGAGGGATGGAGAGATTCACTTACTACTTGTAGGTCTCCGAGCGGATGTACTCAAAGACATGAGAAATGCCCAACTGGAACTGGTCTGCTATGGGAATCACCCAGGAGTTATTCTCAGCCTTAAACACCTGCTTTGGGCCTGTCAGGTCCAGGTTGCCTAGAGAGAGAGGGAGAGAGAGAGTAAAATTAAGAATGGTGTGATGGAAAAATCAAATGTGGAGAGAAAAGATGAGTAAAGAAAGAAAAAATGAGAAGATAAAAAAGGAAGCAACGAGAAAACTAATGAGATGAGAAAAGGAAGAGACAATATGAGATAAGACATGAAGAGATCAGATGAGACGAGATTAAATAAAAAGAGAGAAAAAAATGAGTCAAAACAAGAAGATATGAGACATAAGAGAGAAGAGACCAAGTGAAATTAGATGAGAGAAAAAACAAGACAAGCAAGAAGAGATAAGAGAAGTTATGAGAAAGAGAAATGACAGAGGAGACGAGATGAGACGAGAAGAGAGTAGAGGAGACGAGACGAGACGAGACGAGAGGGAAGGAGATGAGATGAGATAAGAGAAGTTATGAGAAAGAGACAAGAAAAAAAAGGGGAATGAGATGAGACAGGACAAGACGAGACAAGATAAAAGAGAAAGGGCAGACAACAGAACAGAAAAAGTGACTATACAAGATGAGAAAAGAAAAGGCAAGAGACTATAAAAAAAGAGAAGCAAGGAGAAAAAGAGACAAGAAAATGACAGAGGAGACGAGAGGAAAGGAGACGAGATGAGACGAGAAGAGAGTAGAGGAGACGAGTGGAGAGGAGACAAGACGAGAGGAGACGAGACGAGAGGAGACGAGACGAGGAGACAAGTGGAGAGGAGAGGAGACGAGACGAGAGTAGAGGAGACGAGTGGAGAGGAGACAAGACGAGAGGAGACAAGTGGAGAGGAGAGGAGACGAGACGAGGAGACGAGTGGAGAGGAGACAAGACGAGAGGAGACGAGACGAGAGGAGACGAGGAGACTAGACGAGAGGAGACGAGGAGACAAGTGGAGAGGAGACAAGACGAGAGGAGACGAGACGAGGAGACAAGTGGAGAGGAGACGAGAAGAGAGTAGAGGAGACGAGTGGAGAGGAGACAAGACGAGAGGAGACGAGACGAGAGGAGACGAGACGAGGAGACAAGTGGAGAGGAGAGGAGACGAGACTAGAGGAGACGAGACGACGAGTGGAGAGGAGACAAGACGAGAGGAGACGAGACGAGGAGACGAGTGGAGAGGAGACAAGACGAGAGGAGACGAGACAAGGCGAGAGGAGACGAGACAAGACGAGAGGAGACAAGGAGACAAGTGGAGAGGAGAGGAGACGAGACGAGGAGACGAGTGGAGAGGAGACAAGACGAGAGGAGACGAGACGAGAGGAGACGAGACGAGGAGACAAGTGGAGAGGAGACAAGACGAGAGGAGACGAGGAGACAAGTGGAGAGGAGACGAGACGAGGAGACGAGTGGAGAGGAGACAAGACGAGAGGAGACGAGACGAGGAGACGAGTGGAGAGGAGACAAGACGAGAGGAGACGAGACAAGACGAGAGGAGAAAAGGAGACAAGTGGAGAGGAGAGGAGACGAGAGGAGACGAGACGAGGAGACGAGTGGAGAGGAGACAAGACGAGAGGAGACGAGACGAGAGGAGACGAGACGAGGAGACAAGTGGAGAGGAGACAAGACGAGAGGAGACGAGGAGACAAGTGGAGAGGAGAGGAGACTAGACGAGGAGACGAGTGGAGAGGAGACAAGACGAGAGGAGACGAGACGAGAGGAGACGAGACGAGAGGAGACGAGGAGACTAGACGAGAGGAGATGAGGAGACAAGTGGAGAGGAGACAAGACGAGAGGAGACGAGACGAGGAGACAAGTGGAGAGGAGACGAGAAGAGAGTAGAGGAGACGAGTGGAGAGGAGACAAGACGAGAGGAGATGAGACGAGAGGAGACAAGTGGAGAGGAGAGGAGACGAGACTAGAGGAGACGAGACGACGAGTGGAGAGGAGACAAGACGAGAGGAGACGAGACGAGGAGACGAGTGGAGAGGAGACAAGACGAGAGGAGACGAGACAAGACGAGAGGAGACAAGGAGACAAGTGGAGAGGAGACGAGAGGAGACGAGGAGACGAGTGGAGAGGAGACAAGATGAGAGGACACGAGACGAGGAGACGAGTGGAGAGGAGACAAGTGGAGAGGAGAGGAGACGAGACGAGGAGACAAGACGAGAGGAGACGAGACGAGGAGACGAGTGGAGAGGAGACAAGACGAGAGGAGACGAGGAGACAAGTGGAGACGAGAGGAGACGAGACGAGGAGACAAGTGGAGACAAGTGGAGAGGAGACGAGTGGAGACGAGGAGACAAGTGGAGAGGAGACGAGTGAAGATGAGAGGAGACAAGTGGAGACGAGTGGAGATGAGAGGAGACAAGTGGAGACGAGTGGAGATGAGAGGAGACAAGTGGAGACGAGACGAGTGGAGAGGAGATGAGACTAGACAAGAGGAGACAAAAGGAGACGAGATGAATGGAGACGAGACGAGAGGAGACGAGACGAGAGGAGACAAGACCAGAGGAGACAAGACCAGAGGAGACGAGTGGAGAGGAGACAAGACGAGAGGAGACGAGACGAGAGGAGACGAGGAGACAAGTGGAGAGGAGAGGAGACGAGAGGAGACGAGACGAGGAGACAAGTGGAGAGGAGACGAGACGAGGGGAGACAAGTGGAGAGGAGACGAGACGAGGGGAGACAAGTGGAGAGGAGACGAAACGAGAGGAGACGAGACAAGTGGAGACAAGTGGAGAGGAGAGGAGACGAGTGGAGACGAGGAGACAAGTGGAGAGGAGACGAGTGAAGATGAGAGGAGACGAGTGGAGATGAGAGGAGACAAGTGGAGACGAGTGGAGATGAGAGGAGACAAGTGGAGACGAGATGAGACTAGACAAGAGGAGACAAAAGGAGACAAAAGGAGACGAGATGAATGGAGACGAGACGAGACGAGAGGAGACAAGACCAGAGGAGACAAGACCAGAGGAGACGAGTGGAGAGGAGACAAGACGAGATGAGAGGAGAAAAGACGAGACGAGACAAGACGAGAGGAGACAAGACGAGAGGAGACGAGTGGAGAGGAGATGAGAGGAGACAAGACGAGAGGAGACAAAACGAGAGGAGAGGAGACAAAACGAGAGGAGAGGAGACGAGACTAGACGAGAGGAGACATGGAGACGAGTGGAGAGGAGAGGAGACGAGAGGAGACAAGACGGGACGAGAAGAGACGAGTGGAGAGGAAATGAGAGGAGACGAGATGAGATGAGACAAGTGGAGATAAGAGGACACAAGTGGAGACGAGAGGAGATGAGTGGACAGGAGACAAGACTAGACGAGAGGAGACAAGAGGAGACGAGTGGAGATGAGTGGAGACGAGACGAGAGGAGACAAGACAAGACAAGAGGAGACAAGAGCAGATGAGAGGAGACAAGAGGAGACAAGAGGAGAGGAGATGAGTGGAGACAAGACGAGAGGAGACAAGAGGAGAGAAGACCAGAGGAGACGAGACGAGACAAGAGGAGACGAGTGGAGAGGAGATGAGACGAGTGGAGAGGAGACAAGACGAAAATAAAAGAGCCCAGATGAAACAAGAAAAGAAACAGATGAAAAAACTATTAGAAAAGGGAAGAGACAGGAGATGACACGTGACAACAAAAGACCAGAAGAGAACCAGTTCACATTGTGCAGATGGAACAGTACAGGTCAAAGTGCTAATGTGGCTCATCTCAGCTCACAAGGGGGCTAATTAAATAGTTTCTGATTAGCAAGTGTTGAGCGGCCTGTCAAAGAGGGGGTGAAATTAAACCTGGACCCCGGCACACAATGCCACACCTCACAAACGCAGTCAGACATGACCGTTAGTGTAAATCAGCCCTGAACCTAAAAGACCTAGACGAGAGACCAATATGTACAACTATTTCAGATAGAAACTCAACGATCGGTCCAGGTTCCATTTCCACCCTCCTCTTCCTCTTTTCATTTCAACATTTTAAACAGTTTAAAGCATCAGCTTTACACATGAGATGTTCTGAATGGTAAAGACTGTCTATCTGTCCTCTTTGCACACTCTCGTTCACATCCCTCGCTTTTTTCTCCTCTCCTTTTCCTTTCCTGCTCTTGGCATGTGCGCTTGGTTGCTCCTTGTTAGCTGGGCTCTCCTCTCACACACATACACCCATCTTAACGAGGCCGGTTTGTGGAGTGGGATTACAGGGACATGACAGAGGGGTCCTAATAAGCTACACACAGGAAGAGTCTGCCCTATAGAGAGCACAGGACAAAGACCTGCTGACCAGAGAGTTCACACACACCTACAACGGCAATAAACAACTGCCAATTGCTAAAACACTACACAAGTCATAAAACAAAAAATTTAAGACAATGCTGTTCGCCTGTGCAAAACCATAGTCATGAGCAAGTGGGGTGGTTGAGGGCGTTGCTATGCAGTAGCTAGCGTGAATTGTGCTATTTTTGAAGCTTGATTCAACCAAATACACCTCGCAAATTCAAGCTGAAATGGGCAATTTTTAAAACTAATTGGGAACTTGTAAACCGCTTCGTCCACGTACCCTTCACACGACATTTATATGACACTTAAGGTGAGTGCTGACATAATGCTGGAATACTGGTACACTAGAATCATAGATTAAACTGTTGGAATGGAACAAGACAGGAGGAAAAACTACTGTCAGAAGGGCAGTTGATGTGTGAGTGTATGTGTGGAGGTTCTCCCAAAGTGAAGTCACTCAGGTAGAGAGCAGCTCGACCTGGGTTGACCCCAGCAGTCCCACTCTGAGGTGTGATGCAACCCAGAGCTTCCAGCCAATCACACAAGAGATGACAAATCTGTAGCCAATTAGAATGCACAGTAGGGTAGGGTGACCACCTGGTTTTTGCTCTGTTGCAGGACAGTAGATGTGATTCTGAGGGACAATGTGGGACATAGATAAATCACACACAATTAAGCTTTGTTAATTGTGACTGGCACTCAATTTGCCCAGGTTCGAATTGTAATTTACTCTACAGGACCTATCAAGTCTGCTAAATAAAGTTGTGTCGTGGAACTCTAGATTTGTCCTTAACTCAATCAGCTTGCAATCACATCAATCTCTATAGAGCACAATTTATGTATCAGTAGCCAATGAGCTCGCTGATCAACCTTCAAATACTTGGTCAGCTTTTGCTGTAGCATTTGCAGCGCTTACAGGAACCCTCCACCTTCCCCAACTCCACCTGTATTGATCTGTAATTCATGTATGCTATATTGTACATAAATGAAATGCGGAACGCGGTTTACGTCTTGCAGGACGCGGGACAAATCTTCCAATTTCGGGACTGTCCCACATGGTGGTCACCCTAATGCACAGCTGTGTGGATGTTTTGTTGGTTGAGAAGGGTGTGTATTAGTTTGCATTCCTATCCACCAGTCACTGCACTCCAGTTTTAAGGTCAGGCTTTGATTGGTTGATAGGAATATATAAAGGATGTTGGTCCGGGAACACGTGTTGCGCACAAGGACATGTTAATGTCTTACCAAGTTCAGGAGGTAGTACAGTGAGTCTATTCCCTTGAATGTGAAGTTCCTTCAGCTGAGCCAGATCGCCGATCTCTTTGGGAAGAGAGATGAGGTCATTGTCCCTCAAACTCAACTGAAAAAGAAAGAGTGAGGAATTAGAGAGTACAGCTAAAAAAAAGGGACAAAAGGATATAATTAACCTTAATGGCATTCTTAATAAATGTCCCTGGTCTTACCGAGCATGATTTGTATAAGGAAGTCTACGGGACAAGACATTGCACATATACATATATACCGATCAGGCATAACATTATGACAGGTGAAGTGAAAAACACTGATTATCTCTTCATCATGGCACCTGTTAGTGGGTGGGATATATTAGGCAGCAAGTGAAAATTTTGTCCTCAAAGTTGATGTGTTAGAAGCAGAGGTGGACAGTAACTAAATACATTTACTTGAGTAGTGTACTTAAGTACACTTTTTGAGTATCTGTACTTTACTGGAGTATTATTTTTTAGAGATACTTTTACTTTTACTTCACTACATTTGAAAGACAAATATCATACTTTTTACTCCACTACATTTATATCAAGGTCCTCGAAGTCAAAAGTCGTTTCTGTAGCAGCTTTGAAAGTCAGTGGATGATTTTTTTCTTCTTTAAAATGTTTTTTTATTTTTTATTTATTTTTTTGCAGACAGCCTATCAGTAATCACTCATGTAGGGTCATGTAAAGTTTCCTAAAAAAAATTTGAACACTGATCAGTTTATAGCAAAATGGAAGAAGACGGTTCCTTGGCACAGTGTGTGCATCCATGGCCATACATGGCCAAAAGTGTGTTTCAGTTTTTTCAAAAGATTAAAGATTAGTTTAGTTGGCATATACTTGACGCATGTCTCATACAATGTAAAAAAATGTAAATGTCTGGGAGAAAGAGAAGAGTAAACAGTTGGGAGAATATGGGATGCGTATCAGAGTATAGGATCCATGCATTCAGCCTTAAAGTGACAGCAGCTTTATAAAGAGAGTTGTAACTTTTACACAAGTATTGAAATCAGACATCCCAAGTCTCCCGGAAGTTCTGGGAGTCTCCCGCAAATTGATAGCGGCTCCCTGATGCCCGCAAATTAGTATAAATCTCCTAGAATCTAGAGCGAGAGCGAGCATTAGGAGCGAGAGACCTTGCGTGTGTGCCTCGAGAAGTGCATGTAAGACAGAGAGCATCCTGATTTCAGCAAATGACATTTCGCAGGTTGGGATGTCTGTGAAATGAGTTTAAGGTGGTCGTATGCTAGCATGTCGGATGGAGCATCACTGACTGGCTTAAACCACCATGATGGCATAGCGTGCATTTATACAACAATGCAACAATAATAAAATAATGCATTGACTTACAAAAGAAAATGTACTTTTGATACTTAAGTACTTTTAAAAACAAATACTTCTGTACTTTTACTTAAGTAAAAATCTGTTTTTAGAACTTTCACTTGAAACAGAGTAATATTTGACCAGTAGTACTTTTACTTTTACTCAAGTAATAGAGTTGTGTACTTTGTCCACCTCTGGTTAGAAGCAGGGAAATTTGGCAAGTGTAAGGATTTGAGTGAGTTTGACAAGGCCAAATTGTGATGGTTAGACGACTGGGTCAAAGCGTCTCCAAAACTGCAGCTCTTGTGGGGTGATCCCGGTCTGCAGTGGTCATTATCTATCAAAAGTGGTCCAAGAGAGGAACAGGTGTGAACCGGTGACAGGGTCATGGGCGACCAAGGCTCATTGATGCACGTGGGGAGTGAAGGATGGTCCGTGTGGTCCGATCAAACAGACGAGCTACTGTAGCTCAAATTGCTCAAGAAGTTAATGCTGGTTCTGATAGAAAGGTGTCAGAATACACAGTGCATCGCAGTTTGTTGTGTATGGGGCTTTGCTGTGTATGGGGCTGCATGGCCACAGACCAGTCAGGGTGCCCATGCTGACCCCTGTCCACCGCCAAAAGTGCCAGCAGTGGGAACGTGAGCATCAGAACTGGACCACGGAGCAATGGAAGAAGGTGGCCTGGTCTGATGAATCACGTTTTCTTTTACATCACGTGGATGGCCAGGTGTGTGTGTCGGTCACTTACCTGGGGAACACATGGCACTAGGATGCACTATGGGAAGAAGGCAAGCTGGCGAAGGCAGTGTGATGCTTTGGGCAATGTTCTGCTGAGACACCTTGGGTCCTGCCATCCATGTGGATGTTATTCTGATATGTACCACCTACCTAAGCATTGTTGCAGACCATGTACACCCTTTCATGGAAACGGTATTCCCTGGTGGCTGTGGCTCTTTCAGCAGGATAATGCACTCTGCCACAAAGCAAAAATGGTTCAGGAATATAGATGTATATGCACAATGTCTTGTCCCATAGACTTCCATTACTGTACACTGCTGTGAACTGCGGGACAAGTCAAAATGATTCTCTGTGGTAACTGACAGCATTTCACATGAGTGCACCATTTAATATACTAACACTTGTATTATAAAAATCACGGGTGTAATTACACCCATATTTTAACGCAACACCAAACCAAAATAGTTGAATATTATTTTTAAGTTTAAACTTATATTTACCAGCCTTATTTATTTTATGTGACTATGCCCTGCATTGAGTCCGTTCCTAGCGAGCACAGGGGTGAAGATCAGCCTCTAAATCACCTCGCACCACGTCTGATAAAGAACACACGCTGCGGAGAATAAATCCAACACACACGGCGCAGAGCACCACCACAAAAGCAATTGATTTCAGAGGGAATTTAGATAAATTACTTACTATCTGTAGCTTGGCCAGCTTGCCAATGTCGGGGGGCAAAATCTCAAAATCGTTGTCACTGAGATAGAGTGCGCGCAGGGTGGCTGAAATGAGAGAGAGAAGTGTGTGTATGTGTGTGTGTGTTAGAGGAGTATTGCAAACACTGATCAATAGAAATGGTCATCTCTGATTGATACAGCATGGCTACAATCTTACACCCAAGCACACACACAATATCAACAGATCGACAAACAGCATCAAATATACACTCACACTGTGTACTTAGGTGCCACATGGGATAAACATATGGGCAAACATTCAGAAAAGCAATAACCAATTAAATAAACATTTAAATAATTTTCTGAACATAAATCATTTTCAAATCCTGCACAAATAGGGCCACAACTAACAAGTATTTGCCCCACCCTTTTCCTGTCCATCTATGTCTAAGCAACAGCAACACGATCATATCCATTTCAAATGGTTTTAGAGTCAATATCACAGCCGATATGACAGCCACTCCAAACAGCACTGATAAATAGAGGTTTGGTAGTATGTGTGTGTGTGAGTGTGGTTAGAGATCACAGACCTTGATTAATGTTAAGATGGTGCTTTCATTATGTGGCTGCCATTAAAATAACAGGTTATTAGAGCCCATCATCACTGCTCATCAGTATCCTCTGACGGGACCAGCTGATTGGACTGATGAGGGTTAGATGATGAAGTTAATAGTTATTTTGTTTGCATATTGTTAGTAGGTAGTCTGGTCTTCGTTGCAGCTTATTCTGGCAAAGAACTACCCAAGTTGACAGGATGCTGTCTGTTATTTCAGCAACCAACCACAATTCTTTCTTGTTTAAGTTAGTGAATCTGAAACCAATAATCTCACAACAATGCTCGAGAATGCAAGTGGAAATTACTAAAAAAAAACTTTTTTGTGGTCAAAAAAGTAGAACTTTGGTCTAAAAGGGTAATCAAAGGGAAATTAAGTTATTCATTTCACTTGATGGCCATTTTTGTGACCCCATTTTCTTTCCTTATAATTAAACGGGGAAAGACTGAAATCTACTAAATTCTTTGTCAATCGTTTTTGAGATCTCTAAGCATCACTCCAATCAATATCATATAAATATCATATATGTTGCTTCTTTTGATCAAATCACACAAAAACACAGTGAGATTTGATATTATAAAGGCTCTGATATACTTCTAAGAATGAACTGGTGTGTGTGATGTCATTTTGAACAAAATCTGGCCCAAACAAAGTTTGTTTTTGTAGGTGTGCTCGGAGGCTCCGCCTCCTTCGACGTGGAAATCTTCTCAGGTTAATTTCTTCTGTTCAGTCCATTGAGGTCAGATAGACAGACAGCAGTGTGTGCGGCATTAGGACGTTCGCTAGCAGTATACAACTTGTCACGTATTTCGAACTTCTTTTTACCCCCCCAAGAGAAGAACGAACAAGCACTTAGGATAGTTCACCCTAAAATAAAGCCATCCATTTACTCACCCTGGTGTTGTTCTAATGCCGTCTTTCTTTTATGTACAACAAAAGGAGAATTTAAAAAAAAATGTCCTGCATACACTCGTCCATATAATGGCAGCGAATAGAGACCAGCGTCAAGCTTTTTAAAAAAGGCACACAAGTTGTGAGAAATCAAGATGAACAAAAACATGACATTAAATACATTATCATTCTGTTATACTTTTGTGTCTTTTTAAAAAAGCTTGATGCTGGTTGCTATTCACTGCCATTATACGGACGAGCAAGAGTGGGACATTTATTGAAAATTCTCCTTTTGTTGTCCATAAAAGAAAGAAGGACATACGGCATTAGAACAACACCAGGGAGAGTAAATTATGACTTAATTTTCATTTTAGGGTGAACTATCCCTTTAAACCTGACTGGGAAATGCAACTTCGTTTTAAGGAAAACAAGTAAAAACCTGTTTTTATTTGTTTGCCTTAAAACGAAGTTGTAAATTGCTAGCCAATCAGAATGTAGCTTTCACCTTTCTAACATTTCTTTTTATTTTAGTTTGGAATATGTGGTCTATGAACAGTCAGTCGTTTGTTATAAATTATTAAGACTAATGCAGGTTATACTGGTAATACATGGTGTGTGTGTCACAGACTTACTGAGGTAAAAGAAATTCCCGGGCAGGGAGGACTCGTTCAGATTGTTGTACGTCAGATCCAGAACCTCCAGCGCCGGAAGAGATCCAAACCCTCGTGGAAGAGTGCTCAACCTGTTCATCCTACACATGAAGACAATCAAATGCCATTTTAACCAAATCATCAGCTTCAAATAAAAACGCACACTGCACGTCCACAAGCAGACACACATTTATAAAACACCCGTCAATTCTTGACTCAGGGGAACCCATTGAAAATCTATAGCCGACCTACTCGGAGACATGAGACAGAGACATGCAGTGCGCACAGATCCATCTCACTGATTTTGATTGATATTTCAAACGCAACACAGATTTATAACAACTCTCAACAGATCTTCTCACATTTATAACCTCAAAGTTAAATAAAGAGGAGTCCAACAGTCTGAGATCACTAGTGAAAGTGTGAAACCACTTCCACTTTTAATTGTACTCGACTTCGATTACCAATTATATTATCAGCATAATTTGAGGGAAAAAAAGACGGATTTAAGAATGTCTTCATTTTTCATTTTGTCTTAATTTTTATTAACTCATTAGTCATAAAACCTTTTTGTTTTTAATTGGTCAATGTCCTAAAACTTTTTTTTAAATGTACAGATTTAAATTACACTTCAAAAGTTTGGGGTCAGATTTTTCTTTTTTTTTAAAGAAGTACTTTTATTCTGCAATGATGCATTCAATTGATCAAAAGGTGACAGTAAAGACATTTACAGGGGCAAGAAAAAGTATGTGAATCGCTTGCAGAATCTGTGAAAATGTGAATAATTTTAACTAAATAAGAGAGATCATAAAAACTGCATGTTATTTTTTATTTAGTACTGTCCTGAATAAGATATTTTACATAAAAAATCTTTACATATAGTCCACAAGACAAAAAACTAGCTGAATTTATTCAAATAACCCCGTTCAAAAGTTTATGAACCATTAATTCTCAATACTGTGTGTCGTCACCTGGATGATCCACGGCTGTTTTTTTGTTTTTATTATGGTTGTTCATGAGTCTCTTGTTTGTCCTGAGCAGTTAAACTGCCCAATGTTCTTCAGAAAAATCCTCCAGGTGCTGCACATTATTCAGTTTTCCAGCATCTTTTGCATTTTTGAACCCTCTCCAGCAATGACTGTATGATTTTAAGATCCATCTTTTCACACTGAGGACAATTGAGGGACTCAAACACAACTACTAAAAAAGGTTGAAACATTCACTGATGCTCCAGAAGGAAACACTATGCATTAAGTAACTTTTGAGCAGGATGAAGATGTCCAAATGTTTCTTATTTTGTTTAATTATCTTTTTTTCATTTAGTACTGCCCTTCAGAAGCAACAGAAGATACTTGCATGTTTCCCAGAAGACAAATTGAGTACAATTTACCTTGATTTTCAAATTCAATAAGTTTTCATTGAAATAAGAATTGGAAATTACATAAGAAATACGAATACCATGTGTAAGAATTCAAAATTAAAACAAGGATAATTACCTTGTGTAAGAATTCAAAATAAAAACAAGGACAATTAAGACAGTTGTAAAGAGAATTAAAAAAATAAGAATAAAATGGTGAAATATATAGATAAAACAACAAAGGTAAAATAAAACAGTTATAAAAAGAATACAAGATGATGCATAGATAAGATAAGGTGCAATTAGTCGGACGTACAGTGGCACAGTGCTCATTCAGTAAATGCACAGCTAAACAGATGTGTTTTGAGTCTGGATTTGAATGTGACTACTGTTGAAGCAGATTGATCTGATCTGTTCAGGAAGCTGGTTCCAACTGCGGCTGGCATAATAGCTAAAAGCAGAAATGTTCAGAGAATGTTTCAACCTTTTTTAGTAGTTGTGTTTGAGTCCCTCAATTCTCCTCAGTGTGAAAAGATGGATCTCAAAACCATACAGTCCCTGCTGGAGAGGGTGCAAATATGCAAAAGATGCTGGAAAACTGAAGAATGTGCAGCACCTGGAGGATTTTTCTGAAGAACATTGGGCAGTTTAACTGCTCAGGACAAACAAAAAGGGACTCATGAACAACCATCACAAAACAAAACAAAAAAACAGCCGTGGATCATCCAGGGAACGACACACAGCACTGAGAATCAATGGTTCATAAACTTTTGAACAGGGTCATTTTAATAAATTCAGCATTTTTTTTGTCTTGTGGACTATATGTAAACACCTTTTATGTAAAATATCTTATTCAGGACAGTACTAAATAAAAAAATAACATGCATTTTGTATGATCTCTCTAATTTAGTTACAATTATTCCCATTTTCACAGATTCTGCAAGCAGTTCACATACTTTTTCTTGCCACTGTATAATGCTGCAAAAGATATCTATTTCAAATAAATGCTGTTCTCTTGAACTATGTATTTATCAAAGAATCCTGAAAAGATAATAATAAATGTTTCTTGAGCACTAAATCAGCATATTAGACTGATTTCTGAAGGATCATGTGACACTGAAGACTGGAGTAATCTAATTTACGTCACAGGAATAAATGACATTTTAAAATATATTCAAGCAAAATGCATTTTATTTTTACTATAGTAAAAATATTTCACCATATTACTGCATTTTTGATAAATGCAGCCTTGGTGAGTATAAGAGACTTGTTTCAAAATCTATGTTTGAACAGTAGTGTTTATTTGAAACCCAGATTTTTAATGGTCTCAGACATTTAGACACCACTGTTTATATAAATATAAAAAAAGCTTGAGGTATTTCTTAATGAAAGTTTAATGTTCAGCTAGTTCACCAATATTAAAAATGTGTTGTGTCTGTAAATGTTAAACTCATATTCGCCCTTGAAAGGTAACGGATAAAATTTTTTGCTGAAAACTTCCGACAGAGAACATGGAATCTGAAATTAGAAATGCTCAAGGTGCCCGACGACGTGGATAAAAAAACGGGAGAGAGCAAGAGAGAGAAAAAAAAGAGAGGGGCGCCCAAATCAGATGCTGATTAACTCTTGCTTATTTAAGTGTCTGTGCTCCGTCTCGTTCTTTCTTTCTTTCAAATGACACTTGGTTGACATGAAGACACGGAAACTTTAGCAACAGATTTTAAAGAAACAAACAAATTGATTCCACCACATGTTTGTGAAGCAATTACACAAGAAGGGGAATTGTTTTGACAAATGAGATCAGGATAACGGGCGGCCACGCTCACACACACATCCTCACGTTTTGAGTCGAGAGTAGCGGCCGGGAATACAAGAAGCCGGCTTATGTTTTCAAGATTATGTGTAGAAATGGTGCGTCTGACAGCAAATCGATAAAAATGTGTGGTGTCAGTCGCGGGGCAGATTGTGCCGCGCTTTAATCCTGCGTGACATTGCGGAGGCTCCGCCCTCGGAGGAGAAGGAGAACCCTTGGGATTCGGGTGGGGCTCAGGTGGGCTCTAAACACAAGGGGATGACCGGATGACCAGGGATGAAGGGAGTCAGAGAGGAAGAAGAGCAGAGGAAGACAGCAGCACTGCCATTGTCAAGGTTTCTTAACCTCACAAAAAAGGATTCCTAAACCAGATATACTTTGATAACGGTGTCTGATCAACAACATAGACTAGAATTAATGCAGACAGGATTTTTGGGAATGATTTCTGACCCATAAATTAGCAGATTTTTGGTTCAGAAAACCAGGAGGAGAAAATAGAATAATAGCGAGCAGAGGAGACGAGACGAAGGGAAAGAAAGGAAAGAGAGGAGTGAAAAACGCAGACGAGACAACCTGATAAGAGAGATGAGAAAAAAGTCAAGAAGAAAGAGAAGACAAGAAGAGAATAGACATGAACACAAGAGAAGAAAAGATACAAGAGGATATGAGAGGAGAAGAGATGAAATTATAAGAGACAAGAGAAAAAATGAGACAAAATGAAAAGAAAAGAAATGAGAGGAGGGGAAAGAGAGGTGATAGAAGAAGACAAAATGAGACAAAACCAAATCAAATAGTAGAGAAGAGACAAAAGTTGAGAGATAAGAGGAGAGGTGAACACAAGAGAAGAGACAGGGAGAAACAACAGGAGAAGGAAAGAAAAATGGATACACGAGGAGAAGAGATGAAAGTATAAAAGACAAGAGATGAGAGGAGATGGAAGAAGAGAAAAGACGAACAAAACAACACAAAGGAGTGAAAAGTCGAGAAGAGATGAGACAAGAGGAGATAAGAGCCAAGAGGATGGAAAAGGGGAGGAGTGAAAAACCAAGACAAAATATGAGAAGAGATGAGACGACAAGAGAGGAGAGATGAAAAAAAAAGACAAGAGAAGTGAACAGATGTGAACATGAGAGAAGAGACCGGAAGAGTTGAAGAAAAGAGATGAGGAAAAGTGGATACCAGAGGAGAAGAGATGAAAGTGTAAAATTAAACAAAGAGGGAAAAGTAGAGAAGAGGCTAAACAAACTGAGAAGAGATGAGACAAGAAACGATGAGACGTCAGACTAACCCAAGGTTCAGATGTTTAAGTTTTTGAAGGCTACTGATCTGAGTTGGAAGCTCCTCAATCTGGTTATTGAACATGTTCAACACCTCCAGGTTCTTCAGGTCTGCAATGTTTGGAGGCACAGCTGAAAAGAGAGAGATGGTAAGCATAAATGAATAAACAAGAACAACTTCAATTCTGCAGGTATCATCAATCTCATCAATCAAAGCGTTTCAATTGACTGTATTATAATCGCCAATACAATCATCAAGGTAAAGCATTCCCAAACGAGAGATGAGGTCTAATGAACAGAGGCCGAAGGTCTGACCTGTCGAGGTTGAATGGCTAATTATCAGAGTCAGCAGATAGACGTCCCATCTTTGATGGCTCAATTATGGGTCACTCCCCCAGCGATAGATTTGACACTTTAATGATGGAGGCTTTAGCATAACGGATCATCAGCACCCCTCCCTCCCCTCCTGCAAGGCCATCCTGCCCCCTTCTGCTGTCGACAGAGATCGATGGGCTGAACAGGCGCTCTATCCGATTACTGGCTGATCAATGGCCCCTCATTACGGAGGAGGGGAGGTGGGAGAGGTTTACACAAACAGCATGACACGAATACCTCCAGAGAGATCAACGAGAGCTGCTCCGCGCCAGACACGGAGGTACAAATGATTCAGCCGTCACACATACAATCCAAAACTCCAACGGGGAAACGCAAGCATGAACGCACATGCTCTCTTCAGCACGCGCTTGCTTAGACTCACTTTATAATAAACATTCACTAATAGCAGATTCATTTAATACTACTTCTACTACTACTGTTTAATATCATTATTATTATAATTAATACATTAATTTGGTATTAGTGAATGTTTATTGTAAAGTGATACCTGTTTCTTTTTAACATATATTACAATATAGTAATAATAATAATGAATACATAAATTATTTAATAATAAATGTCCAAATGTCAAATGTTATGTAATCAGTATAATTGTGTATATTCTCACAGCACAATTCAGTAAATGTGCTTGTTCATAAGAAACAAAAATGTATATTATTATTATGTATATTTATTATTATCATGTACATTCAAGAGACTAACTGCTAAATATTTGGTCATTTTGAGATATTTTATCATATTTAAATACTAGCCAATTTATGTATATGTGTGTGTGTGTGTGTGTGTGTGTGTGTGTGTGTGTGTGTGTGTGTGTGTGTGTGTGTGTAGGTGTGTGTGTGTTTTATAAATATATACATACATACATACATACATAAGTTTCCTACCAATTTTTAATCAATCGAAAACCTCATTTTCAATTTTTTTTTTCATTTTCCCAACTTTAAAGGCAATTTTCTCAATATATAGATTTTTTTTGCACCATCAGATTCCAAATAGTTGTATCTAGGCAAAATATTGTCCTATCCTAACAAAACATACATCGATAGAAAGCTCATTTATTCAGCATTCAGAATGTATAATATCAATAATCTCAATATTAATAATCTCAATTTTAAAAAAATTTAATGTGTGTGTGCGTTTAATAACTTTTCTAACTATTTTAATGTTTATTTGTATATAGATATTATTTATATGGCCAAAATTGCCCATTGACCTCTGTCCAACATGGCCTCCTAATCATCCCTATACTGATTGGTTTCCTCACTCGGTCTCCTCTCCACCAATCAGCTGGTGTGTGGTGGGCATTCTGGCACAATATGGCTGCCGTCACATCATCCAGGGGGATGCTGTACATTGGTGGTGGTTGAGGAGATTTCTCCCTTCCATGTAAAGCGCTTTGAGTACCCAGAAAAGCGCTATATAAATGTAACAAATTATTATTTTATTTATATATATATATATATACAGATGGACCCTTCAATTCCTAATTTTTGCATCAATCCTCTGACCTTTTCACCTATAAAAGATTCTTGAAACATACGATTTGTTTCCCGATGTCTCAACGGAAGTGTAAACGTACCAAGAGACACTGAAGGACACTGAACTCTGCGCCCCATGTCAGGGTCCCTCTACTCGTCTCCAAATGACACACAAGATCGATCTATTCTGCCTTTTCCATCCTTAAGACACATGTCTCTGCCAGACATCTACACTTTATCTTCTTAAACCACAGACGGGGCTCTCAAGCGCTACAGGCTGTCCTTCTGCTGGCTTTTCTTGCTTGAAAATATTTTTGTATGCACAAGTTGCAAGTACAAAACTGCTTGTAAAGATGTGTGTGTGTGTGTGTGTGTGTGTGTGTGTGTCTTATTGGAGCCTTTAAAACAAGCAGAAAAAGCTGATGGCAATAGGACAAAGAGTACACGGCTATATAGAGCAGAAAGGTTTGCCCCTCTCTCCTCTGTCTCATTACCTGAGCTGCTGCCTGCCCGGGCCGAACAGCAGCCCTGCTTTACTCATGAGCCACTAATGAAAGGGTTCCAAATGTCACTGTAATTCCTGACTACCCTGAAAAGTTCAAAAGATGGCAGATTCCCTGTCTCTGCTCTTTAAGTAGGCAGGATGAGGATGAGAGAGAGCAGAAGAACAGAGAAGGGGAAATGCAGAGCGGTGAGGAATACACCGAAAAAAGAATGGAATAAAAAATACACTAGATTTCCTCCTTTCATTACAATGAAGGTCAGGAACAAATTGAAATTATGTGATTTTTTAAGGAGGTTAAGATACTGGGGTTTTTTTTAATGGTAAAATGATTTTTCATATTTATGACCACATACATTATTCAGATTCATAGAATTCTAATATAATATAAATTTCTTTTTTTTTTAAACAAAACAAAAACATTTTGCTAGTGGTCTCAGGCTGTGTATCTATGAAATTTAATTTTCTCCCTCATTTAATCCAGCTAAAGATAAGTGAGGCGACATATTAAAAAGGCTGATAATTCTATAATATTATGATGTAATATAAAATCATTGTGTTCTTAATATATTTACCTTCTATTCACATTTATAGCACTTTTAACAATACATTTAGTTTCAAATGTTACAATCAAGAAGCCAGAAGTGACTGTGTCAAGGGAAAAAAATGGATGACAATATAATATAATATAAGGTTACACTTTATTTTAAGGTGTCATTGCTACAATATAATTATATATTTAAGTACTGAGTAATATTAATTAACTACATGTACCTACTTAATGGTTAGGGTAGGACTAGGATTTGGTTGGGTTAGTTGCATGTAATTATGCATAATTTACTGTTATTACTATGGCAAGTACGTGTAACATATGTAACAAGGACAGTGTAAATAAAGTATTACCTAATATAATATAATACAAAGCGAAATTGAAGCATATTGCTAGTGGTTTCACGCTTTTGGACCTCACTAGGTATCCATAAAGTTTTGTTTCTCCCTCATTTAATCAGCTACAGACAAGCGGTGTGACCCATAACGGAATGATTCATTTCCTCATCTTCAAATCTTATAAATCATATTAAAAGGCTTTGATCATCACTACAGACGGTACCTGACAGAAATGTGCATTATCACACTGAGATCTTCATGGAGATTAAGAGAAAAGACTCCTGCATAAACAAACAAATCCCCACTTCCTGTTCAGATCAGATGAGAGTTAACACGGCTCAGAGCGATTACCATGAACCCAAAGATTATGTGGGTGGGGAAAACAAGATCCAAACTACACTGACAAACATATTTCTCCTGATAATAACTCTCCTAATAATGCTCAACTCATAAAAATTATCATTAAACTCAATTTTAAAAGAAAAACAGAAGAGAAATGTTCGCAAATTACAATGAAGACGTAACTTAACTACATATACTACTAATGTTCACTATTATGGTACTGAGCAGAACCTTTAAAAAAACGTGATCAAGGACAAGACAGCCCTCTAGTGGAGTTAACCAGTTCCACAGCCCTCATGAACCTCAATCTAATATTAAACTTGTGCTAGTTAAAGGGATAGTTCACCCAAAAACAAAAATAAGCCCATAATTCACTCCCCCTCAAGCCATCCTAGGTGTATGACATTCTTCTTTCAGACGAACACAATCAGAGTTATAAAAAAAAATGTCCTGCCTCTTCCAAGCTTTATACTGGCAGTGAATGGCTGTTTCTGTTTTGAAGTGCATCCATCCGTCATATAACTGCTCCACATGGCTCCGGGGGGTTAATAAAGGCCTTCTGAAGTAAAGCGATGGGTTTGTTTAAGAAAAATATCCATATTTAAAACTTCACAAACTGTAATCTCTAACTTCCGCTAGCTGTCATACACACGTTCACAAGAGACTGGCTTTCCAGTGTGTGACGCAGGCGTAGCATAAGTTCCGTTGGCGAACACGGAAGCGCAAAAGATAGAGAAAAACAAAACATGGTTCTCGCGAGAACTAGCATATTCTCACCGGAGCGTCCTACGTCATACGCTGGAACGCCAGTCTCTCGTGAACACGCGTATGACAGTTAGTGGAAGTTAGATATTATAGTTTGTAAAGTTTAAATATGGATATTTTTATATATTTACGATATTTTTTTGCATCGTTTCACTTCAGAAGGCCTTTATTAAAGGGTTAGTTCACCCAAAAATGAAAATTCTGTCATTAATTACTCACCCTTATGTTGTTCGAGACCCGTAAGACCTCCGTTCATATTCGGAACACAAATGAAGATATTTTTGTTGAAAGCTGATGGCTGAGAAAGGCTTCAGATAGGCCTCCATTGGCATTCAGTACACTTATACTCCCAAGACCGATAAAAGGCACTTAAAATGTCATTACAAAGTCCATCTCACCACAGTGACTCTACAATAATCTTACGATGCAACGACAATAGTTTTGTGCGCAAAAAAAAATCAAAATAACACCTTTATCCAGCTTGTTATTGCCTTCCGCGTGTGCCTCCACGACGCATGCGCGAGAATATGACATAGCGCCGGGGTTCGGGAATCCATGAAATGCGCACTCTAACCCCATTTTGAGCACTACGCCGAGACCTAAAGCACGATCAATGTAGAATCCAACAGCTGAGATACGCGCGTCTTCCTCTGATTGTAAACAAATCACTTCTGGGTCATCTGTCCGAACGCCGGATCTGCGTCATATTCTCGCGCATGCGTCGTGGAGGCACACACGGAAGGCAGTAACAAGTTGGATAAAGGTGTTATTTTTATTTTTTTTGCGCACAAAAACTAGTCGTCGCATCGTAAGATTATTGTAGAGTCACTGTGGTGAGATGGACTTTGTAACGATGTTTTGAGTGCCTTTTATCCGTCTTGGGAGTGTAAATGTACTGAATGCCAATGGAGGCCTATATGAAGCCTTTCTCAGCCATCAGCTTTCAACAAAAATATCTTAATTTGTGTTCTGAATATGAACGGAGGTCTTACGGGTCTCGAACGACGTGAGGGTGAGTAATTAATGACATAATTTTCATTTTTGGGTGAACTAACCCTTTAACCCCCGGAGCCATGTGGAGCAGTTATATGATGGATAGATGCACTTTTATGATGGATACATGCACTTTAATGATGGATAGATGCACTTTTATGATGATAGATGCACTTTTATGATGGATAGATGCACTTTTATGATGGATACATGCACTTTTATGATGGATAGATGCACTTTTATGATGGATAGATGCACTTTTATGATGGATAGATGCACTTTAATGATGGATAGATGCACTTTAATGATGGATAGATGCACTTTTCTTTTATGATGATAGATGCACTTTTATGATGGATAGATGCACTTTTATGATGGATACATGCACTTTAATGATGGATAGATGCACTTTTATGATGGATAGATGCACTTTTATGATGGATAGATGCACTTTTATGATGGATAGATGCACTTTAATGATGGATAGATGCACTTTTATGACGATAGATGCACTTTTATGATGGATAGATGCACTTTTATGATGGATAGATGCACTTTAATGATGGATAGATGCACTTTTATGACGATAGATGCACTTTAATGATGGATAGATGCACTTTTATGATGATAGATGCACTTTTATGATGGATAGATGCACTTTTATGATGGATAGATGCACTTTAATGATGGATAGATGCACTTTAATGATGGATAGATGCACTTTTCTTTTATGATGATAGATGCACTTTTATGATGGATAGATGCACTTTTATGATGGATACATGCACTTTAATGATGGATAGATGCACTTTTATGATGGATACATGCACTTTAATGATGGATAGATGCACTTTTATGATGGATAGATGCACTTTTATGATGGATAGATGCACTTTAATGATGGATAGATGCACTTTTATGATGGATACATGCACTTTTATGATGGATAGACGCACTTTTATGATGGATAGACGCACTTTTATGATGGATACATGCACTTTTATGGACTTTAAAACAGAAACAGCCATTCATTGCCATTATAATGCTTGGAAGACCCAGGGCATTTTTTTTTTTAAATAACTCCAATTGTTTTCGTCTGAAAGAAGAATGTCTTGTACACCTAGGATGGCTTGAGGGTGAGTAAATCATGGGCAAATGTTAATTTTTGGGTGAACCTTTAACTATACTGCAATAAAAATAAAATAAAACAGCAATAAAAGCTTCTAAAATAAATCAATCAAATACTAGCTTTTCTGATTAAATTCCAAAAACTCAACAAATCACATAGTGTCTCCCCTATGGAACTTTTTTACCTTCTACTTGGTTGTTTCCTATTGGATTGCTATTTGAGAAATAAGTATGCAAAATCATATCTGAGATTCATGGAGTTGCATTTCCAACAGACCCAGAGATTTGCCTTAGTAACATCACTAAATGCAACGTAGGAACAGCCAGTGTTGGGAAGGTTACTTTGGAAATGTAATAGGTTACAGATTACAAGTTACCCTGTTTATAATGTAATAAGTAGTGTAACTATTTCAATTACTTTATAAAATTAATGTAACCGATTACTTTTTGATTACTTTTCTATTTTCCAGCACTGGAATACATTTTCATCACTCATGGTGGCAACTTTCAGACAGATTGTAGCCTAAAGCTTTCAGCGGCAATGTGGATTGATATAATTGACAGACGTGGTGCTGCAAATTCAAACAAGAACCAATCAAAAGCATCAGAATAGAATCGCTTTACAAAGCGGACTTTAAATGGCAAGAGGCGTCGTGCACATCAAAAACAGGCAAAGCAACAAATTAATATTACTCAACACATCCTAGCTTTTTACAGAAAATATTCAGATGTAACCTCCTTTGTAATCATTAACATTTTCATAAGTAACTGTAATTTAACTACACATTTTATCTCAGTAACTGTAACGGATTACGGTTACATTTGTTTTTTAATTAAATTACATAATCTAGTTAAATTACTCCCCAACACTGGGAACAGCCATGCTATAAAACCTACAGAACTTTTACCATGTCTCAAAGATGTAATGGGTTACGTTAGCTGTAAATATAATAATGTAATATGTTAAAATTAAAAGCAAAAATAAAATACAAAAAGAGAAATATCTTGAGAACTTACCACTCAGCTTGTTGTGGCTCAGTACCAGTTGGGTTATGTTGGACAAGGTGACTACAAAATAAAAATAAAAATAATAATAATTAAAAAAAGACAAGTTTACTTGGTGTCATTAAATCGTGACGTCAACGTGATGACATATCCTACTGCAATCATATATTGTAAATAGTCACTACGTGCTATGACAGCCACATATTTACAGTATAAACAAAATTAATTAACTTTAGTATTAAGCTAATTAACATTAGCACAATATAAAACTTTAAACTTGTGAAGAAATGAATACAGTAGACTCACACAATCCAGGAATATCCAGCAGGTTTGATATTCCTCTGTCACACATGTCCACCTCCGGGATATTCTTATCCCGACTCTCCTCCACTATCTTTTTTAGGGACTTTGACATTTTCTACAAGAAAAGATTAACAACTTAAAGACCCGAATACACGCTGAGAATCTTACGAATAGAGTTTTGCCACTTTGGCCTCAAATGATGGTTCAAATCTAGTCATTAGAATCAAATAAAGAACTCCCTCAGTATTTACCTAACTGTATGGAAAACACGCAAGCATACAGGGAAAAAAAAGACAACAAATATCCAGGCCCTCAAGGCAGTAAAACCAGATATTTTTGAAGCGAGACAGTCCCTCACACCCAACCGGAAGTTGATAGTATGTCTGTAAAAGTCTCGCATTCCTTCCATAAAAGGGTATTTCCGGGGTCCAGAGAAAGGAAAAGAATATCAAGCAGAATTCTGTTCCATCGTCCAATCAGATGCTAGAGAGTCAGTGGAATCGTTGTAAAAAGGAACACAAATGGCCAATCAGAACGCGCGCCGCCGCAACAGTGCGTATGCTTCTTCCAATCAAAAATCATTCTACCGATGTGACTTGTTTCTGGTTATAAATGATGCTAGCTATTGACCTGTTAGGTTAGAACAATGAATTACTTACAATATTATAGCCTGTAGGAAATTATATAGGCATATCTGAAGGAATTGACTCATTGAAAGATGTATATAGAGTTTTTAAAAGAAATATAGACTTATTTTATTTTAATCTTGTATTATTTTAATACAGGACCAAAGGTATTTTTAATATCACATGTGTTATGATTATTATAAATAAAATTAGTTAGGCTATACAATTATAAAATGTGTGTTATAAAAGGTAAATCTCACAAAACCACACACACACACACACACACACACACACACACACACACACACACACACACACACACACAAATGTTGGGTTTCCATGTTTTGTGGGGACTTTCCATAGACATAGGCCTAATGATTTTTTTATACTGTAGAAATTGTGTATTCTATCCCCTAATCATAAACCCACCCAACACCAGCACTGGTTAGTTGCTAACTGATTACATCAGACTATCGGATGGTCATGTGACATGCAGGTAATATTTTTTTTTTATCTTTTTTTAGTACATGTTTTGTTTTGATTGTTTTATTTTAAAATGATTTACCCCCTCAAGTTTCTTCATGAACCCCAGTCTGCAAACCCTGACGTAATGTAATATTTAATGCACTTCATGTTTTTGGTAACAAAGAATGGAATATATTGTCTTTCTCTATTTTTTTTATTATTATTATTAAATATATGTTTTGATTTTGATCCTATTCAAAACAATGTGATAAACGAGTCAAAAGTAATCTAAAAAGTAGTCAGAATACATTACTTAAAAGGAGTAATCTAGATTACATTACTAACAAATTTTTGTCATGTAATTTGGAATCAGTAACCGGCTACAATTTAGTAAGTAATCTACCCAGCACTGCCATCACAGAAAACTTCCTGCACTTTTACATTTTCAAAAAACATAATTTAGTATGATTTATAAGCTGTTTTCCATTATGGGGACCAAACATGTCCCCACAAGGCCAAAGATTTATGAGGATAGCAATAAACGCAAGATTGACACCTACTTTTAGAACCAGAAAAATTACAATTAAAGGGTTAGTTCACCCAAAAATGAAAATTCTGTCATTAATTACTTACCCTCATGTCGTTCGACACCCGTAAGTCCTCCGTTCATCTTCGGAACAGAAATGAAGATATTTTAGTTGAAATCTGATGGCTCTGAAAGGCCTCCATTGGCACAATGTACTTTACACTCTCAAGACCCTTAAAAGGTACTAAAGACGTCGTTACAAAGTCCATCTCATCAACAGTGGTTCTAAAATAACTTTATGAATCGGCGAGAATAGTTTTTGTGCGCAAAAAAAACCTAAATAACGACTTATATAGTGATGACGATTTCAAAACGCGGCATCATGAAGCTTCGAAGCGTTATCAATCAGTGAGTTGATTCAGTAGTTCGATTCAGATCCGAATCATGATTCGACTCACTGATTCATAACGCTTCGAAGCTTCATGATGCCGTGTTTTGAAATCGTCATCACTATATAAGTCGTTATTTAGGGGTTTTTTTGCGCACAAAAACTATTCTCGTCACTCCATAAAGTTATTGTAGAACCACTGTAGTGAGATGGACTTTGTAACGACGTCTTTAGTACCTTTTAAGGGTCTTGAGAGTGTACAGTACATTGTGCCAATGGAGGCCTTTCAGAGCCATCAGATTTCAACTAAAATATCTTCATTTGTGTTCCGAAGATGAACGGAGGTCTTACGGGTGTCGAACGACATGAGGGTAAGTAATTAATGACAGAATTTTCATTTTTGGGTCAACTAACCCTTTAAGCACATTTCTCCCTAAAATTCATGTTGCTGTTATTTTATGTGTCTAGACATACTTTTTCGTTTTTAATGATTTTAAAATAATTAATGACATACATTATCATAAGTGAAATCCCTTACAAGAAACAACCAATGTGTATAAATACTTACAATTATATGCAACTCGATACAAAATGTACGTATCCATCCACCTATATAATGTAACATTATGAATCCAGCAGGTGTCTTGTTGTGGGCAGCTGTTGTGCCGCCCAGATCCCCGGCTATCACCTACCTTCCAAGGGAGACACATTGTTTAGACGTCTGCACAAGGTGGAAGAGCAATACGATTCTTCTCTGTCTCCTCCTTCTACAGAACCCAGCATGAGGCAGAGGTATGTATATACACTTCTGTTTTCCTTTAGGTTCCTGTCGTCCCAGATGGAACCATCAACAGACTGGATCTCGTCTTGGCTCGGTCTTTGCTTCGCCTGGCTCTCGGTCTGTGTCTGGTTCTTGCAGGGTTGATCATTTCTATTGGGGACTGAAAAACAGTGGCTCTATTTATAGGCTTGATTATATTTGGTGAGTGGCAACAGATGCTTCAGCATGGTTGAACTTTGCTTTGCAGAGCGGGAGTTCTGGATTCCAGGGGCAAAGCTTGTTTATGTTGTAAAATCTTTAACCAACACCCTCGGCCAGAAGCCAATAGAGATCGGACGCATGCAGACATGGCACGAGGGCACGGGGAGGTGTGTATTTTATTAGAATCTACATAAAGGAGCTATAAGCACTAACACTTGACCAAAGTGGGCAGTGAGGTGGGAATGCACGTATGTCTGACTGTTCTGCTCTTTGATTTATGAGGTGGTCTCAAATTATGTGCCTGAGGAACTTACTGTGCCGACAGCAGAGCAGACCACCAACGTATTACTCAATATGAGCTGTTGTTTGATGTGGATTTTATGGTTTGTTAATTGTGGGTTTTTTTTTAAATAGAGAACATTGGTTGATCATTGAAAATTAATATATATTTTATCATCAAATAAAATGAATACACTATTTTATCCGTCTGCACTATTCTGATATATGACCTTAATATCAGTAATTTTGTAACCATTATAAATCACATTGTAAAATATTGAAAATAAATTATTCTAAATAAAATTGTGTTATAAAAGTGTAAATGTCAGAAAGACATTATATACAGTATACATTTATACACACACACACACACACACACACACACACACACACACACACACACACACACACACACACACACACATACATATATATATATATATATATATATATACACAGTGAGGAAAATAAGTATTTGAACACCCTGCTATTTTGCAAGTTCTCCCACTTAGAAATCATGGAGGGGTCTGAAATTGTCATCGTAGGTGCATGTCCACTGTGAGAGACATAATCTAAATAAAAAAAATCCAGAAATCACAATGTATGATTTTTTAACTATTTATTTGTATGATACAGCTGCAAATAAGCATTTGAACACCTGAGAAAATCAATGTTAATATTTGGTACAGTAGCCTTTGTTTGCAATTACAGAGGTCAAATGTTTCCTGTAGTTTTTCTCCAGGTTTGCACACACTGCAGGAGGGATTTTGGCCCACTCCTCCACGCAGATCTTCTCTAGATCAGTCAGGTTTCTGGCCTGTCGCTGAGAAACACAGAGTTTGAGCTTTAGGTCTGGAGACTGGCTAGGCCACGCCAGAACCTTGATATGCTTCTTACAGAGCCACTCCTTGGTTATCCTGGCTGTGTGCTTCGGGTCATTGTCATGTTGGAAGACCCAGCCTCGACCCATCTTCAATGCTCTGAGGGAAGGAGGTTGTTCCCCAAAATCTCGCAATACATGGCCCCGGTCATCCTCTCCTTAATACAGTGCAGTCGCCCTGTCCCATCTGCAGAAAAACACCCCCAAAGCATGATGCTACCACCCCCATGCTTCACAGTAGGGATGGTGTTCTTGGGATGGTACTCATCATTCTTCTTCCTCCAAACACGTTTAGTGGAATTATGACCAAAAAGTTCTATTTTGGTCTCATCTGACCACATGACTTTCTCCCATGACTCCGCTGGATCATCCAAATGGTCATTGGCAAACTTAAGACGGGCCTGGACATGTGCTGGTTTAAGCAGGGGAACCTTCCGTGCCATGCATGATTTCAAACCATGACGTCTTAGTGTATTACCAACAGTAACCTTGGAAACGGTGGTCCCAGCTCTTTTCAGGTCATTGACCAGCTCCTCCCGTGTAGTTCTGGGCTGATTTCTCACCTTTCTTAGGATCATTGAGACCCCACGAGGTGAGATCTTGCATGGAGCCCCAGTCCGAGGGAGATTGACAGTCATGTTTAGCTTCTTCCATTTTCTAATGATTGCTCCAACAGTGGACCTTTTTTCACCAAGCTGCTTGGCAATTTCCCCTTAGCCCTTTCCAGCCTTGTGGAGGTGTACAATTTTGTCTCGAGTGTCTTTGGACAGCTCTTTGGTCTTGGCCATGTTAGTAGTTGGATTCTTACTGATTGTATGGGGTGGACAGGTGTCTTTATGCAGCTAACGACATCAAACAGGTGCATCTAATTTAGGATAATAATTTAGGATAATAAAGAGTGGAGGTGGACATTTTAAAGGCAGACTAACAGGTCTTTGAGGGTCAGAATTCAAGCTGATAGACAGGTGTTCAAATACTTATTTGCAGCTGTATCATACAAATAAATAGTTAAAAAATCATACATTGTGATTTCTGGATTTTAGTTTTTTAGATTATGTCTCTCACAGTGGACATGCACCTACGATGACAATTTCAGACCCCTCCATGATTTCTAAGTGGGAGAACTTGCAAAATAGCAGGGTGTTCAAATACTTATTTTCCTTGTAATTTTAATGGTCCTTAAAATACGCTTTCTTTCATTATCTTATAATCTTAATATAGTAATATTAATATAAACAGAAAATATAAAAAACTTGCATTAGTAGTAATGGTCTCCTGAGGCCATTTTCTTGCACGGGTTCCAAGGTCAACACATTTTTGTAACACAGAGCTTCTCATGAACTTTGACCTGGTTAGGTTAAGGAAAAACAATTACAAAATATTTGTGAAAATCGTGAGAAAGGCCTTAATACCAGATGGTAATGTCTCAAAGCTCCGTTTTTCTGTTGATCAGACACTTTTCCCAGACTTTTCTTTGACATTGATGGGAGTATTTTGCAGCATTTAGAATGAAGAAATGAAAGATTACATGAAATGTTTGTTTGGCCTCTCTATATAGAATTATTGAATGAAGGAAGCTGAAGCCTTGTCTCCCTCTACAGAGCACACAGTCCCATTAACCCTGTCTGTATCTGTCTCAGACAGCTTTTATCTCCCTCCAAATTCTTCATCTCTTCATTGTCACACTTAGCCTTTCTCTGTGTTGTGTGTGAAGTATATTGCATCAGGCTTGAGATGTCAGAGTGTGTGGTTTGGATGAAGTCCAGAGAGAAGCTGAGGATATATTTAACACATAAAAAACTGCCAAACATTCACAGCTTTTGAAATGAGTGCAAGTATGCAAATTGACTTATTTTTTGTTTAAAAAAAAAAACCACAGAAGAGATTTTCTGAACTCAGTTGACATCGATGATATAAAAAGAGCTACACAATTACATAAGAACAACATCTTTATTTTCCAAAAAGACATACCGGTACAAATACATACATAAATTCATTATTTTAAACAATTATCTACAAATGATGGTTCATATTACACTATGTTTGATTTGCCGATTCTTCAAGTGTGTTTACATATTTCTGTGTGTAAATTTTTATTTTTAATTTCTTCTCAGCTGCTCCAGGTGAGTCTGAACCCAGACGGAAGAACGGCAGACTGGGCCGAGAACTTCACAAACACAAGGTTTGAAGAAGCTCTGAAAGGGGCGATATTTGTCTCCTGCAAAAGAACAAAGAACAATTATATATCCGTTTAATAGTTGTGTACATATACAATAATGTTGAAAAGTTTGGGGTGGTTAAGTTTTTAAAAGCAATCTCTTATGCTCACCAAGGTTGCAATTATTTGATCAAACATACAGTAATACTGTGAAATATTATAATAATTTTAAATAACTGTTAAAATGTAATTTACTCCTGTAATCAAAACTGAATTTTCAGCATCATTACATCTTCAGTGTCACATTATTTAATATTATTATCAATGTTGAAAACAGTTCTGCTTAATATTTTTGTGTAAACTGATTCTTTGATTAAAAGAACAGCGTTTATTTGAATACGAAATCTTTTGTAACATTATAAATATCTTTACTGTCACTTGTGATCAATTTAATGTGTCCTTGCTGATTAAAATATTTTTTTTTTAAATCAAAAAGAAAAGAAAAAGAAAAAAAATAATCGTATTGACCCCATATTTTTTAATGGTAGTATAGGTAAGATTTTCAATGTTTTTAAAATAAGTCTCTTATGCTCACCAAGGCTGCATTTATTTAATTAAAAATACAAAAAAACTTTATTATTGTGAAGTTATTTCATAATGTAACAGTTATTTTCAGTGTTGGGGGTAACGCATTACAAGCAACTTGAGTTATGTAATCAGATTACTTTTTCAAGTAACTAGTAAAGTAACGATTTACGTTGAAAATTTACAACAAAATATCCAAGTTACTTTTTCAAAAAAAAGTAACAAGTTACTTTTTCACATTTATTTGACTGACAGCTCTCCTGTCCCCATGTTGAGAAAAAACGAGAGTAAGGCCGGCTACACACTGCAAGCGTGGCGTGAGCATCTCAGCTGCGTGGCGTGTCCGTTTTTATTTTCGGCTCCCATGTTAACAGGTTAAGGTGCAGATCCACTTGTCCGTGCAACACTTCTGTCGTGCCGCACTCCACTTTATTCCTATGGGTGACGTCAAGCGACTTTAACTGGCCCGCAAAGCATTCACTTTTTCCAAATCAATCCACTTTTGCGGCATGATTGAAGCGTGGTGTTGTGACGCTTCCCCTCATGTGCAAGTAGATGGGCGTTCCTCAAGTTTACCGCTATGGGCGTGCGTTTGAGCCAGCGGGGAATGAAAAACAAAGGACCGGCGAGAGACTTCCCTCCGTCTCCATGTGCTCTACTTCTATTGGATAGTCGCGTCGCGTTCAATGGATTAATTTGCATAAAGTTGAGCTTTGGCCAGCTTTTTTGACGCGCGGCATTTGTTCAAATGCAGCGTCGCCTTCCCGGAATGCTTTGCGGGTGCGTTAAAGTCGCTTGACGCTTGACAGAAGTGTCGCACGGACAAGTGGATCAGCACCTTGACCGAAGCTCAACTTTATGCAAATGAATCCGTTGAACGCGACGCGACTATCCAATAGAAGTAGAGCACATGGAGACGGAGGGAAGTCTCTCGCCGGTCCTTTGTTTTTCATTCCCCACTGGCTCAAACGCACGGCCATAGCGGTAAACTTGAGGAACGCCCATCAACACTTGAAGGGAAGTGTCACAACACCACGCTTCAGTCGTGCCGCAAAAGTGGATCTGTATCGACAGAAAACGCCACGCGGCTGACACGCAACAGAACGCTTGCAGTGTGTAGCCGGCCTAAGTGCAGAGGCGTCGTGTGTAAACATGTTTTTGTAGTTCTAGACTAAATATGAGCATTTAGTTTACTAATCTCACTTGCACAAAAAAGATTCAGTATTCCTCAAAATTAATAAAATCAGTCAAATGCAAAATCAGATTACCATGCAAACCTCCGATAATTAAATGTTAAATATTTTTATGCATTTGATCTACCTTTATTGACTAATGTCTTGCTGCTGCTGACCTTCGATGATTTAAGCTAAACCATGAGCAAAAATGACTTTAGATTTGTTTGTTTTTATCGGGGAAGTAAGTGTTAAACTTTTTTCTCCTGCTTCCTATTATGCAGAATGGCAGCACAGCTGAAAGGTTTGTTTAAGCTGCGCCCTATACTGTCCAGGGATGGGCAATCTCCGTCCTGGAGGGCCACTGCCCTGCAGAGTTTAGTTCAAACCCTAATCAAACACACCCGAACCAGCTAATCAATGCCTTCAGGATTACTAGAAAGCTACAGGCAGGTGCGTTTTATCAGGGTTGGAGCTAAACTCTGCAGGGCAGTGGCCCTCCAAGAACGAGTTTGCCCATCCTTGCGTACACCCATGAATTTGCATTGAGGCTTGAGGCTTATTATTTCAATTTTGGTGTGAAAGGTACATTTGCACAAAAATAGAAGAAAAAAAAGCCCAGCCCAGGTGAGAAAAAGTAACGCAACGCTTTACTTTTCTTAAAAAGTAACTAATTGTGTTACTTTTTAAGAGTATCACAATATTGTAATACATTACTTTTCAAAGTAACTTTCCCAACACTGGTTATTTTAAATTCTAATAATATTTCACAATATCACTGGGGTTTATTTTTTTGTATTTTTAATCAAATAAATCCAGAGGTTTAACAGAAGTGTTATGTTGTTGCAATCACCACACTAAAGGTTCCTACATACCGATCCACAGTATGGCCCAACAACAGGTGAATTAGCATCTGGTCCGTCATATAGCTTCAAGTAGTTGTTCTCGCAGTCTCCTGGGTCATCAATGCTGATCTGGTTGAATGTGACTGTCACTACTCTGCCACCAGGAGCCCTGATTCCCCATTCACAAGAAGTGCCGTTGGCGTAAGTGCCAGGGAAGTTTGGACTGGCGAAAGAACCGTGGTCTCCATATAACACACCTCCACATCCTAGACACACACACACACACACACACGAGTAACACAGTTAAGACTCAGCAGCATTGGACTGAGACAATCATTGCAGTATAATTACTAGTGGTGTGTTTCTCACCCTGCGGAGAGGAAGTCCAGGTGATCTCAAAGCCATTGCGGGCTGTAGTAAAGTCACTCTTGAAATAAAGGAAGAGCTGGTTGGCTCCCGGGAAGACAGGACTGGGCAGTGTGGTTCCACAGTGCTTTCCTAACAGAGGCGATGTGGCGGTACTGCCGTTTCTGATCTACATCAGCAGAAAGAAATATACATTAGACAGCTACAGTGAAATCCTCATCATCATCAGTAGGTGCTAGAATTGCATAGTAACATACTACTTTTAATTTCTGCAGTATGTATACAGTGAAATAAGATAAAATATACATTGGGTGATCTGTATTTGCCCAAATGAGCAGCATCAGATCATACTGCACTGGGTACTATATATCTCATAATACAATGCGCTCGGCTTGACACTTACTGTAATTACTAATGTGACAAATAAAGCTGAAGTAATATTTGCTATGATTTTAGTTTTTTTATTTGGAGCAGACGTCACTTGCAGCTGTGCATGCATAATGGTAGCAGAAAAATAGCGGTAACAAGTGGAGGAAAATGGGCAAAATCCACAGAATAAGATACATTTTTTTTGTTGTGCCTTTGTATGTCAGAATGCCAAAAAATAGGGTCCTCATTGTTATAGAATTCTGTCGTTTAATAAACGCAGACGTTTATGTCGCAAGTCACAGACTGGACTGATGAAACCTGCAATGATTAGTCTACTATTAAAGCATGAATTTGAAGAAAACAGTAAGTCTACATAATTGTCACATATGCAGTTCATAGGGGATATACATACATAGCAGTTACAGAATGAAATAATATTTAAACCTATAACATTTTACATAGATAACTTTTAAACATAGCCTATAACCTTTTTATCTCACAATTCTTGACTCTTTTTCTTGTATTTGCATGTTTATATCTCCCAGTTCAGATTTTATAACAACTCGCAATTGTGAGTTTATATCACAATTCAGAGGAAAAAAGACTGAATAACGAGTATATCTCACAATTCTGTATATCCTTCGAAGACTTGTGAGATATAAACTCAAAATCAACTTTTTTTAGCTATATAAATTAGCTATCATTTGTATATATCTATTTAGCTTATATTTATTTATTTAATTTTAGTTTAGTAATGTTAGTACTTTAATTTCAACTTATTTTATTTCAGTTATTAGCCAAACATGTCTAATTTTTTTATGTTTTTTTTTTTGTTTATAGTTTATTTTATCAGCTTTATTTTAAATGAACAATAAAGTGTCCTGTTTTTAGAACACTTAAAGGGTTAGTTCACCCAAAAATGAAAATTCTGTCATTAATTACTCACCCTCATGTCGTTCGACACCCGTAAGTCCTCCGTTCATATTCGGAACACAAATGAAGATATTTTTGTTGAAAGCTGATGGCTGAGAAAGGCTTCAGATAGGCCTCCATTGGCATTCAGTACATTAATACTCCCAAGAACCAGAAAAGGCACTTAAAACGTCGTTACAAAGTCCATCTCACCACAGTGGCTCTACAATCATTTTACGATGCGACGACAATAGTTTTTGTGCGCAAAAAAAAATCAAAATAACACCTTTATCCAACTTGTTATTGCCTTCCGTGTGTGCCTCCACAACGCAAGCGCGAGAATATGACGTAGATCCGGGGTTCGGGAATCCATGAAATGCGCACTTTAGTCCCATTTTGAGAACTACGCCGAGACCTAAAGCACGATCAATGTAGAATCCAACAGCTTAGACACGCGCGTCTTGCTCTGCTTGTCAACAAATTGCTTCTGGGTCATCTGTCCGACCGCCGGATCTGCGTCATATTCTCGCGCATGCGTCGTGGAGGCACACACGGAAGGCAGTAACAAGTTGGATAAAGGTGTTATTTTGATTTTTTTTTGCGCACAAAAACTATTGTCGTCGCATCGTACAATTATTGTAGAGTCACTGTGGTGAGATGGACTTTGTAACGACGTTTTAAGTGCCTTTTCTGGTTCTTGGGAGTATTAATGTACTGAATGCCAATGGAGGCCTATCTTTCAACAAAAATATCTTCATTTGTGTTCCGAATATGAACGGAGGTCTTACGAGTGTCGAACGACATAAGGGTGAGTAATTAATGACAGAATTTTCATTTTTGGGTGAACTAACCCTTTAACACTGGGCTATGTGACAATGTAGCACACTACTGTTTGAAAGATTTTTTTGTTTTTTTAAGGTAGTCAAAACAACTTTTTAAAATAGTATTTAGTGTATACTGCACAATATGTAGTATACAGTACACGAGTATTTCAATCTGATCACGTGGTGCGTTCAAGTCCTCTAGGGAAATTTGTATTTATGAGTTGGGATGTCATGTTTGATGTCAGGTGCGTTCAAGTCACTTTCGTCAGAGCAAGATGGCGGTCTACCTTAATTAACTACACAAAAATACAGCAAGGTTTTTAAACTCTACTTCTAGAAAAGGAAGAACAAGGAATGTATATTAGGTGTTTTTTTTATTTATTTATATTTTTAATTAATTTTTATGAAGCCATTGTAAATGTTATTGTAACATATTGTATTGGTTTATTAAAATACTATTATAATTTGTGCAGGCAATTAGCTTGTTTTGTTGAAAATTAAAAAGCCAGCTAAATGT
>NC_137119.1:35002347-35164847 GCF_949357685.1 Gobio gobio
TGCCATGAAAAACAATTCTTAATCTAGCACACCTACATCCAAGCCACACCCACACTGCACACACCTCCATCTAAGCCACACCCACATTCAAACCACACTATAACACACCTACACCACAACCATTTCAAAAACACACTTGAATTATGATTGTATTCTACTGATAGTATAGTATATATAGAGAAACAAAAAGTATTGCATTAAAGGGATAGTTCACCCAAAAATGAAAATTCTGTCATTATTTACTCACCCTCAAGTTGTTCCAAACCAGTATGAGTTTCTTTGTTCTGCTGAACACAAAAGAAGATATTTAGAAGAATGTTTGTAACCAAGCAGATAGAGCAACTATTGACTACCATAGTTGGAAAAAAAATACTAAAAAAAATAGTCAATGGTTGCTCTGTCTGCTTTGTAACAAACATTCTTCTAAATATCTTCTTTTGTGTTCAGCAGAACAAAGAATCTCATACAGGTTTGGAACAACTTGAGGGTGAGTAAATGATGACAGAATTTTCATTTTTGGATGAACTATCCCTTTAAGTACAGTTTATTTTATGGTTGAAGCTTACGTATGGTTCTGTATTCAGCCAGGAAGCCATTGTCATGGATTGTAATATCAGAGTAGAAGTTGATGAGCATTGGTCCAAATGTGGTGAAGACGCCTGGGATGGTATTTCCACAAAGAGTAGCCAATGGAACACTACTGGTGGTCGTGCCTTTGTAGATCTTTACACCATCATAGCTACATGTGGAGTGTGCTAGAGGAGATGGAAAGGCATGATTGTTCATCTTATGCTGTCTTCTTTAAGTTATTGTTAGATCCATTATGTCAAGATGAATGACACAATTTGTGTCTTTTGAAGAAGTGCATACCCTCTAACTGGAAAGTTTTAAAAGTGAGCACAATCACGGTCTGATCTCCAGCATCGATGATGTAATTACAGTTGGAGGCTGCCGGGTAGTGGTCTGGGTAATTTGGAGAAACTACACGACCAGTTGGGGATGTGAAATTGGCACCACAACCTAAAAGATGATACATAACGTAATGGACAGGGGAAGAAAAACTAAAAAGAACAAACCAAGCACACACTCCTATGATACATACTAGTGTAGAAAGCAGCAGAGAAGCCTTTGCCAGGTGTTTCTGAGGACTGGAAACGAGCCGTGATAACATTTCGGGGTGCAATGACTACAGCAGGGGCTGTGGTACCACATCCAGTGGTCAAGAGATTCTCATCATTCTGCCTGTTGTCAGACCACACCTGTCAGATAAACATAGGCAGGATACAAAAGATAAATCACCAGATCCCAATGGCTCTTATGAAATATAAAAATCAAAGAAGATTTCTTATTAAACGGTCATCTTGTTACTTTGATATAACTGTTTTGACACTGTCCACTTGAGTCTGGGATCTGGAAGTCACTGGCAAAACCCATTTCCAGATGGTTTCCATCATGGGCGATGATGGTCCAGGAACATTCGATATTGGCTGGGAAACTCTGAGGGTAATTGGGAGATTTGATGGTGCCTGAATCAGCATGGATGATTCCTCCACATCCTGAAGAAGAGAAAGACATTTCAGGATAAAATATAACACATCTACAGTCCATGTCACATCTAAAGCAGGACATCTTGGGACATCTTTTTTTTTTTTTACTGTATACCTGATGAGTCTGTTGACCAGGTGGCAGTAAATCCTCCTTTGGACACTGTATGATCAGCAAGGAACACCACAACTAACTTGTTGGAGCCTGATTGTATAGTTCCTGGAGAGTTGTGGCCACAGTATTGACCAATAATGGGGGATCCTGAAGAGGCTCCATTGAAGATTGTCACTGAGTCCCATGTGCACTGGCTGTGCTCCTCCACTTCAAAGTATGTAAAAGTGAGCTGGACAAGAATATATGGAAATTATGTTATATAAATGATGAATTTCAGTGTTAGGGTTTAAAGAACCAGACCCAAGAAGCAATCGTAACTTACAATGATAGTGTGGCCCACAGGAGCCTCGAGAAGCCAAGTACAGCGGCTCGGGCTGGGGTAGTTGTTAGGATATCCGGGGCTAGAGATGACACCTCCCTCTCCACTCTGTGACCCTCCACATTCTGACAAAAGTCAAAGTCAGTTGAGCTTCTGCAGAATTTTAAAGTATCTGTTTAAGTGTTACTGACTGACGGATGATACCTGAAAAGTAATATGTGGCTTTGAAGCCCAGATCACCCACAGCTTCATCCGACAGGAAGTGAACCCAGAGTTCAGGGGTGGACACTACTATGGGGACTGTAGGAGGGGTCTGACCACATAAACGAGTTAAAAGCTCTCCATTTGCATCTCCTGCATTAGAGGAACAGACAAAAAAAATGTTTGCTTATCAGCAGCAGCTTTAAAATGGAGTCTGTAAATGGTACATTGGACAGTGAATAGAGTGTGTTGTGTCTCTCTTAGTGTATTTGGAAAATCTTACCCATTCTGAACTCCAAGTAGTCCCACTCACAGGTTTGGTGATGCTCTAGATGGAGCTCATCTATCATAACCACAATGGAGGAATTCATATGATGTGGGTTCTGGATCAGCCATTCGCAGTTGAGGTTGTTGCTGTAGTTTCCATTGCCAAAGTCAGGTGAGGTGAAGTTTCCAGGTTGACTGAGTATCCCACCACACACTACCAAAAGGACAAAGATTCACCAATCAAATCAGGACCCCCAAATCAATCAAACAAACAAACAAAACAAAAACAAAAAAATCACTAAAGTAAAAGTTCTTCTCTCTCACCTGCTGCCTCATCTGAGGAGTAATCTGCTGTGAATCCACCATTGGACACAGATGAATCAGTGCTGAAAATTACAGTCATAGTATTCCCAGAAGATTTCAGTTGGGTGCCAGCCGGGACTGTACCACATAAACGATCCAAACGCGGGGCACTGGGTGTCAGACCATTTAGGACCTATCAACCCAAGAGTCAAAACAAGAGTCAAATATATGGTATGAAAGCAGTGTGCATTAACTCCACTGTACCATATTGCATGATCCAACTTTGACACCTCTAAAACATACACATTGCCTCACCTCCACAAAGTCAAACACACAGGTCCCGTGATCCTCCAGCCTCAGGTCATTGATTGTAAGAGTGACCCTACGACCTTGAGGAACAGTGATTCTCCAGCGGCATATTCGGCTGTGAGGGTACAGATTGGGGTAGTTGGGAGATGATATGGTCCCAAATGGTGCGTTCAGATCCCCTCCACACTCTACAAGAGGAACAGTGTTATCTTATCACCAGTTACACATGGAATTGTTCCATATCCAACAGCATAACTTTGTAAGTAGTCATCTTTTATCCAAAACAATTTTATCTAAAACATTTGTGCAAGGACAATTCCTCTGGTGTAACATGAGGGTTAAGTATCTTGCTCAAGGGCACAGTTTGTTCATAGATTTCACATTCTAGGGATTAAACCAGCAACATTCTGGTAACCAGTCCTGATCTTTAACCACTAAACTGTTTGACTTTAACCACTAAACTGTTTGACTTTAACCAGTAACTGTAAGGATTCAAAACACACTTGCCTTCAACACTGGCTTCAAACGATAAACTAAACCCTGCAGCATTCCCACTGCCATCACTGACAAACTTTACATAGGCAAAACTGTCACTAGTATCCAGGGGAGATGGAAGGCTGTTTCCACAGTGTTTCCCCAACAGGCGACCTGGTGAAAAGAAAGAGTTAGATTACTACCCTCAACATAAACTCTTAACTCTCATTTGTGTAAGGAGAACCCATACCTGAAGCATTGTATTCACGTATTTCCACATAGTCATTGTTACAACCGGAGGAGCTCTGCAGGTCAAGGGCAGTGTAGGTAAGGGTCAGGTAGTGTCCAGTGGGACCTTCCATGTACCATTCGCAGTTAGAGTTGTCTGGATAATTTGAGCCCGGATAACCGGGGCTTCTGATGACACCACTCTGACCGAAGTAGGTACCTCCACATGTGGCTAAGAAGGGAAAGAATACTCTCTGAGTCATTGAAACAATGACATTAAAAAACAGTTGGAATGTTATAGGGATTCAAAATGGATTACCAATGGAGTACTTGGCTTTGAAACCGACATGTGTGACGCTGGCATCAGTTCGGAATCGTATATACATGGTAGTGCCAGATGAGTGCTGTGTAGATGGGCGGGTGTTGCCACAAAGTCTGCCAATCAAAGCAGCGTCTGATGTGGGACCATCACGGACCTCAACGTAGTCATACAAACATCTAGGAGAGAAGATTGCAATCACTCCAAATGGTTAAATGGCTATATGTACCAAACATTGGATTGTTAAAAACATATGAAACATACCCTGTATGAGGCTCAATGTAGAAATTATCCTCAAAATCGAGTTGTACAGCCTCCCCATTGGGAACAGTGATAATCCACACACAGTCGGTATTTTGAGGGTAGTTTGATGGATAGTTAGGAGACGTGATGTACCCAGGTGGATCTCCATCATTGAGTTCAAGGAGACCACCACAAGCTGGAAACAAACATCAGGATTTGCTCTTATTATTTTCCTAATATCCATTCATTATCAGATTAATCTAAAATGATTGGGATATTCTAGATATTAGCTTAAGTATTCACCTGAACTGTGGGCCTCGAATACCAATTTAAAGCCATTCCCCTCATTGGAGCTATCAGAGACAAAGTGGGCATATAGGCTATTGTCTGTGGTCTGAAACGTGGAAGGAGCATTGGCTCCACAGAGACGCCCTGATAGAGTCGGTGAGTTGCCATCAGGTCCATTCCGTAACTAATACAAAATAATCAAACTATTTAAAACTTGGCCCTTTTAAACCCAAAAAGGACTCTTTCAGGTTCTGTTTTTGGAAAAGTGCCCACACCTTCTCCTATAGTCACTCACCTCCAAGTAGTCACCTGTGCTGCACTGAGTGCCATAACCCTGTATTTGGAAGGGACTTTGGAAAGTTACGGAAACTCTAAACCCTGGGGTGACCATTATTTGCCAGTTGCAATTCAGGTTGGGCTTGTAGTTCTGTGGATACTGAGGAGAACTTAGAACTCCTCTGTCTGTATGGAGGAAACCACCACAACCTGACGGAGAAGGCAAGAGAGAAATAGCTCAATGTACAAACAAAATGTATTATGCACATCAAACATATTTTGATTTTGTTAATGGACCTGCTGCTCACCTCTGGAAAAGGATGCATTGAACCCCCTGCCATTAATGCTCCCATCAGAGCTAAATCGCAGGAACATGGCTTCACCAGTAGAATGCAAAGAGCCAGGCAGTTGCCGCCCACAAACCCTTGCAATCAGTGGAGACAAGTTGGTGTCACCTTAGGAGAAAAACATACCTGAGTTTCAGTATTGAAAGTCAAATTCGATGTTGAAGTGACTTTATTTGACAAAAGCACTACCATCTCTGATGGCCAGGCTGTCATGGAGACACGAAACCTCATCTTCCATGTCCAGAAAGAGCAGATTAAACTCAACGATAGAGCTGGGAGAGCGGATTACCCATGAACACTCAAGGTTATGCTGATACAGCTCGGGCCAACCAGGAGAGAATAAAAACTTAGGAGTGTCTCCTGTCATCAATGTTCCTCCACATGCTCCTGAAAAGACAAAACATAGTGGCCAATTGAGAAATGAGACCATAGAGTACTTTTTTTTTCAGTTTGAACATGATCTGAGAGGAAGAATCCTTGGGGAACTAACCTGGTTCTATAGTCGGCAAGGGACCAGAGCCCTGAACGGCCATCCACTCGATGAGGAAGCCTTTCCCTCCAATTACATTATCAGATTTAAACTCAAGAGTTATAGTGCTGCCTGAACTTCTTACTGGGATGGGCAGAGTCAGACCGCAGAACTCACCCAGAAGTAAAGCACTGGTGCTCGGACCATCATATATCTAGGGAAAGGAAACATCCACTTCAACTTAATCTACATCATAATCCTGCATACACTTATGCTCTATTAAACCATTATAGCATTATTTTTCAGATAAGAGTGCAGACCTTGAGCTTGTCATAATAGCAATTGAACACATCCTCAATGTCGATGTCCAGGAAGTGTATCTTTACGTGGGAATCTGAATCCACTGTGATGGTCCAGCGGTAATCTGCATTGTTTGGGTAGGTGCGTGGGTAAAGAGGGGAGGCTATCTGTCCTGAACTGCCTGTGATCTCATTTCCATACACTGAGAAAGCAAACAAAGAGTAAATATGATCATTAAGATGCAAGATTTTTTAACTTCAGAAGATTTCAACAAGTAATACTTCTTTGTATTAGGTTTTAGATCAACAGAATGACTATTTAGCCCCAGCCAACCGAACATTATCCCTCCTGGATCAGCATGAAAATTCAGGATAGTGTTATCTGACCTTTTCCAGTAGGGTCCACATCAAAAAGAAAAGAGTAATCCATCGCTCTGACTTACAGTGGGAGAATACTGCTCTGAATCCTGCTCCGCTGACTGAGGAGTCAGAGACAAACTTAATCCAAAGGATGTGGCCCGTTATAGAGGTGTAGTTGGAAGGAAGGGAGTCACCACAGAAACGACCAACCAGAGTGCCAGTTGAGTGTCCTTCACGAACCTCCAGGTAGTCATTACTGCAATCTGAACTATGTTGCAGCTGAAACATTCTGCATCACAAAAAGTACAGAGTTGTTTGTTTTTTTTAACCCATTACACTTGTGAGATCCATGTAACATCCTAAACTGCTTACATGAAGGACAGTTGTAGACGGTTCCCAGGGGAACTGGTGATGGTCCACACACACTCCACATTAGGCGGGTATACACCAGGATAGTTTGGACTGTTGAAAGCACCTGACTCCATATACAGATGTCCACCACAGCCTGGAAAAACAGGTAACCGAATAGTGTTAAATTGCATGTGAAAAATTCATATGTATTTTGAAATAAATACTGAAGTCTAACCTGAGGTTGAGGCCATGTAGGTTGCCCTAAAACCTTTCTTTCCTACTGAAGCATCTGAGACGAAGTTTACCACAAGGGCATTGCTGAATGAAGTGACTGGGTGTGGCAACTCATTCCCACAGTAGCGACCTGGACAAAAAGTTAATAGTTACAAATAACTATTATTGCATCAGTACTTTGACATAACCAACCAAGTATAATGCAATAATGTGTCAAGCAATAAAAGTATGTCTATCCTAGAAGTATGTCACTGTTGGTTCCTTGATCAGACGTAGTCTTTACCGACAGATGGGGCTTGATCATTGTCTCCATCCAGGATCTCCACACTATCATGAGTGCAGCCATTGGACACCATTTCTACCTCAAAGTCAGTGAAGGACAGAGTCACGTGGTTGACTGAAAGAAATATAGGATGGTAGATATCAGAGAATCTGCTAACATCCATGATCTGTATTAGAGACACAGCAAATTAAAGTTAGGTTTGACTTTGAGAGTATGGATCACTTACATGGCTCCTGTGCCCGTATGATCCAACTACAGTTCTGATTAGGTGGGTAAGAGTATGGATAGCGAGGAGATGCAATCTCCCCTCCCACATCGTCAGTTATTACAGAGGATCCACATGCTGGAAATCATAAGAGTAATCAATGAAGCTGAACAAATGAAACAAATCCATGATAAAATCATTGAATGAATCTCACCTTCTGAGAACTGGGCACTGAAGCCTTTCCGGTTCTGACTGTGATCTGACCTGAAGCGAACATAGATGACGTTTGTTGAGGACGTAATGGGAGAAGGCCTGGATACTCCGCAAACTTTAGCCAGGAGTGGAGAAAACTCATGTGGACCATCATTGATCTAAAGAGAACGTGATTTTTTTTGTCCATAAATTGGTCTGTGATATCAGGTAACATCAAGAAATCACAAATGTTGCCACTGTGTTGGTATGAAATGGATCACATGCAGACAGAAAGGTAACTCACAGCAACATAGTCAAAAGCACATGAGCTCTGATTTTCGATATCCAGATCAGTGAAGTTGAAGAAGACCCGATGCCCTACGTCCACTGTGACGACCCAGGAACAGTCCACATTGTCAGGGTAGTTGTTGGGATACTGTGGAGAGTGGATCTCTCCATTGGGGGCTGTGACAATCCCTCCGCATCCTGAATTTTCAAAGCAGAGATTTTAAGAAGTTCATAAGCAGGAAACTCAATATAATTGCATTATATTAACAACAGATGCACTAATTGTGTAACAGACAGATAACTAACCTCCTGGTACCTCTACCCAGGTCGCGTTGAAGCCTCTGCCACTCACAACATGATCAGACGTGAATCGAACGGTGACAGCGTTACCTGTACTGGCCACCTGCAGAGGGTTATTGGGAGGGCGTGTGGTGCAAAGCTGGGCCAATCGTGGGGCGGAGAGGTCAGGCCCTCCATACACCTGGACAAAGGTCAAAGGTGGGGTGATACAGGCTTATCTGAATATCTGAATGTCGCTGCATGACATAAAATATCAAACCAAGAGGGTTCAAAAATCAAATGATACTAGAGCTTTCCTCAGACTTGACTGTTCTTTGACATCATGACTTTTCTTTCACCAACTAGTCCTAAGGTTGAATGTCATTTAACTATTAGAATGGACATTTTCCACTTACTTAATTCTGTCATTAATTATTCACCCTAATGCCGTTCCAAACCCTTAAGACCTTTGTTCATCTTCGGAACATAAATTAAGATATTTTTGATGAAATCAGAGAGCTTTCTGACCCCCCATAGACTGCAACGCTATAAGCTCTTTCAAGGCCAATAAAGGTAGTAAAGACATCGTTAAAATAGTCCATGTGACTACATTGGTTCTACCTTAAAGGGGTCCTATTATTTCCACTAGGAGTCACTTTTTCAACTTAAGTTAGTCTGTAATGTTGCTGTTTGAACATAAAAAATATCTGCAAGCTTACAAAGCTCAAAGTCCACTACAACGAACGGCTCGTTTGGACTACAACACGATTTTTCCAGATCTTGCGAAGTCATAATGTTCCTCATTTAAATAATCCGCACCCACGGAATCCGCAAAAACGTTGTCGATTACTGTTTGGATTACCATAGTTTTCTGACAAATATCACTATTAAATGGTGTATAACATCGTATCTGAAGTGCATAAGTGAATTACAAAAACAAAACAAAACTGTGAAAAGCCGTGCTTGCATAGTCCGTGAATGAAATCCGCTCTGCACGATTCTATTTACATCTGAGTGAGTAGAGCTTGCTGTTATGAAGGGACAGGACATTTCCCGAACATGCGCTAAGCGGTGTCAATCAAAGCACACTGGGGCAGCTAACCAAACAGCACATTTCGTATTTCGGAAGGAGGGGCTTCATCGAAACATCGAGCTTCATCGAACTGTAATAATGAAAAATACGTGAAAAATCAAGCCTGAAAACATATTCGAGTACACCCGAATATGTAAAAGGGCATAATAGGACCCCTTTAATGTAACTACTTTATTCAACAATTTCTTCTCTTCTGTGTCAGCGGTGCATGTGAGCACCAAGCGGTTTATCTTGAAGCCAATAAGGAAGTTACTTAAACTGCAATTCATTGACTGGCCACTAGGGACAGGCTCCAGAAGGAAGCAGAATCTCATTGAGCCCCATGTTAAAATGCCCAACTTTACAGCAGAAAAAAACATGTTTACAGCCTGGTTCAAATTGTGGTTTTGGTCTATACAGCTAATTTTGCCCTTCAACTGTGAGGGGGTGAATTTTTTTTATAACTCATTCGTTTACATTATTTCAAGCATTAAAGTTCTGCATAATTAAGGGCGTGGCCACTTTGAGTGACAGGTGGATAGCCATTTATCTGCTGTCTGTTAGTCATCGCGTCACTTCAGCTCCGCCCACGTCCCGTCTTTTTGCCCATTTTCTGTTATCCGGGAGTGACGCGCGCTGACAAGATGGCGACGGCCATCTCGACCCTACTTTACGCTCATCAGAATCCTATGGGTGATGTCACAGACACTACGTCCATATTTTTTTACAGTCTATGGTGAGCACCACGGCGCATGCGTGTGTTGCTGACGCAGGAGCCGGTGGATACTGAGCCGGCGTTCTGACATAGAACCCGGAAGCTCTGCACAGTGTTTACAACGTGAACAGCGTCAGAGACTGACACAGAAGAAAATACATTTTTGAATAAAGTTGTCATTATTGTTTAGTTTTTTTTGCGCACAAAAAGTATTGTCGTCGCTTCATAACATGAAGGTTGAACCACTGGAGTCACATGGACTATTTTAACAATGTCTTTACTACCTTTCTAGGCCTTGAAAGTGGTAATAATGTTGCAGTCTATGGAGGGGTCAGAAAGCTAAAAATATCTTAATTTGTGTTCCGAAGATGAACGAAGGTCTGATGGGTTTGGAACGACATGAGGGTGAGTCCATTTTTGGGTGAACTAACCCAGAAAGTGTCAAAATATCAAATTTGTTTCAAGTTTTGAACAGTAGCCTATATCAATTGTTTTATATTGTGAAATGTTTTGCATGAAAAGTGTGCTTGTACTGTCTTTCATGCTTACATTTCTAACTGCTGCTTAAATGTTTAAATATTGATGCAAATTGCATTTGCAGACACCATCACATATTAAAAATGTATGTGATGACCGGCGATGTTACGAACTATAGGCCACTAATAATTATTGCTGTTTAAAATCAATGTCTGGTCTTTAACAGGCATCTGTGTGCCGCAGAATGTGTGTGCGTGTGTGCATGTGAGACTGTCTCTAAGCCCTCTCTCTAAGCTCTGATTTCCTGTTAATTTCTGCCCTGTTGGCTCTATTCAGTGCTACAGTGGAGGTCAGCATTCCACAGGTCTATACAACAAAACATACACCCACAGAGCCCAGCAGATGCCAACGGGGCATAAGCAGGCAAACACCCACATAAACACACACACACACACACACTTGAATCTCATAATGAACAAGTGAGCCATTTTGACTGTAGGGGACAGAATAACCTAATAAGCATCACCTAATATTTAACCTGCATCCTTCCCTCGCACTTTGCAACAAAGTCTTCCCTCGAAAATTATACTTACATTTTTTTTGGTCCAGAAACTTATTTTATTTCATTTTGATCACATTTTTTTCTGTTTTTATCAATAAATAAATAGTAATTTAAACACATTCTTTAAACTTAAATTCAAAATAACTCAAAATTTCATGCATAACCCCTTTAATTCAGCTCAAAATATCTTACATTGGGTGCCTTTGTGACCTCTTGTGGTCATATTTCATGACTCTTGCCACTAGATGGCAGTATAGCTCTATATGGAGCAAATGAGCTGTTCCGCTGCATCCTAAAGGGTAAACCCAGCCCGATCTGCTGGCGATTTGATTTCGCTCTACAGCTCAGTCTGGAAACCAGTACAAATTTCTATCCTGCTTCTGTTATAAAATGCAGGGACCAATCACAAACCGGCTTATCGACACAACACAATGACGGATAGAGAAGCGATGGATCGTTGGTCTGATGCAGATATTATAAAATCATGTTTTGACATTTTTAGGGTTTTCTATGTGTAAGCATTCCTCATATTCCATTCATTCCTATGGGGGTCAAATTGACCCGCGAGGTAAGGATTTGTTACTTTTTTTAATTTCAACCACAAAACTCCTAGCCTGACGAGCCAGACCCACATCAAGATGTTGGGTCTGGGAACACACCATTGGCAGGGCTCAATCCGAGGGGTGGGATAAACGGTTGTCTTTCAAACTCCCTCTGCATACAATAGGATAGCGCTACAACCAACCAGAGCAACGAAGAAGGTGAAGCGGAGCTAGATGATAGATTAAACTTTTGCCGTATCCGGTCGGCAAAACTCCGAACACATCTTCCTTTCTCAAGAATGACTTCAGTGCCGTTCTTTGTTCTTTTCTCAAAGAAAAGCTTAACTCCAAGTCTTCCAGAGTCGCGGCCAAAACCGATTCGAAAGGCCGCTGTTCGCCAGCTTCTTTGTTTTCAAGTAGCACGCGGAATGAGGATTAAAGATAATAATATTTCAGAAAGAAAATCAAGAATAATCTTTAAATACTAGCATACTGCTTACTTTTTTATGCTGTATCTATCAATAAGCACAGCAGTGTTACACTACATAGTAATAGGAAAAATAACACTTATATTGTTTACAGTTTTCCCATCACACTGAAAGTGAAGGTGTACAAAGGAGTGTACTGCATTATGGGATACAGTATCTCATAAAGCGTGCTCAGTGTAAATGTAATGGGGCATATTCAATGAACACAGAAATATTGCATACTAGCATGGGCGTAGATTACGCGGGGAACATGTCCATGTAAAACATACATTCGTCCCCCGCACTTTTACCGGGTCTCACCGGTCCTAGTCAACCCTCTCCATGCGGGATTCGAACCAGCGTCTGACTACTGAACTAGGGAGCTGATTGAGACGCACCCGAGGTTTACTCGCATCGCTCTTCCTGGCCTACGTCTGTTACACGGGCAAGTGTGTTTACGTAGAAGCCAATGTAAATAAATCTATATTTAAATTCAAAGACACAAAATATATGACCTGTCATTTTATTTGAATACAAAAATGAGGCGATCTGAACACTATGAAGTGCTAACATTCTCGTACAAAACATACTCGAACCCGGAGGGCGCTCTCTCACAGAGAAGTAATCGCACATTTTTTTATTAAATGAATGCAGCCTCGGGACATTTAACAATTGTAATGTTTCCAAACTTTTGATAGGTACTGTATATTTTCTGCCCCATTGCATAAAATCCATGGGGACTTAATGCACAAGTGTTTGTAGTACATAAACCAATCATAACATTGACATAAAATATAGGGGCATACGCATAAATATTATACATATTAGTGGTTATTATTCAGCAGTGTATTTGATATCTTACTGAATTAACAGCAAGAGATGAGATCAATTAAATCTGTCAATTAGACAAGGGTCAGAATAAAACTGGTATTACACCTGACATTTCTGTCCCCCTCACTTCTGGAAACATGGCTACGCCCCTGCATTCTAGCATATTTGTTTTTTTTTTTGTTGCATACCTCCAGCTTGTCAAAGTTGCAGTCAGGATGATACTCCACGTCAAACTCAAGGATGGTGATGGAGATGCTACTACCAGGGCTGGTATGGATGTGCCAGATGCATTCACGGCTAGCTGGGTATTTGTCAGGATAGCCTGGGCTGTTGAAGGCACCAGCAGGCCCGAAGAGTTCTCCACCACAACCTGCAGGGGGTGAAAGTGAGGCAATTGACTTTTTCTTTCCCCGTTTTTGATCAGGGATACACATCAAGGTTCAAAGTGTGCAAAACAGAACAACATGTAGCCATCTCAATAGACCAACCAAAGAGCACAATGGCACTAAAATTGACTTTTTTTGTATTAATCATGGTATTTCAACCTGATATCACAACAGTGAGGCAGTGTCTGCACAACTATGCAACTTGTTTAGTTTCAAGAGACCGTGTAAATGTGGTCTGAGATGCTGAAGAGGACAGACAGTTGCCTTAGTGTCCAGACGGGAAAAATGTCTCACATCAAGCTTATCAGAGGAAATATGAAACCATATTGACCCTCACCGCAAGCAAAGCAGTAGCAACAAGACTAAAATGCGGTCAGTGTAATGCGATAATCACTGAAGATCGGTCAAAACGGTTTCATTCTCTCCACCCCCCGCTGTCTTAATCAATAATAATCAATCTCAACAGCGTCCGCAGGTCTGTGAGAGGACAAAGGAAGGGAGGAGCTACTTTTTACATTTGCAAAACGGATCAATTGGCTTGTGGCCATTAAATACTTTGTTGAATCGAGGAATTTCCACAGCACTGGCATGATTTATCCATCAGTTTGCTTTCTCTTATGTGATAGGGATGTCTTTTGTATCTGTTTTTACTCTTTGTTTGTCATTTTTCTCTCCCTCAGGAAGGTTTTTACAGCTGCAGAACACATTGCATAATAACATTACAGTGTTCATGCTCTACACATTGTGTCCATGGAAACCAAGACCATTTCCTTCCAGAGAATGACATCATCGCAGACAGGGGCGCATGAATAATTAAAAGTTCCGTATGACTCCAGAGCCTACGTCTCTCTGATCCTGCTCTGGCTGCAAAAATAACAGTCCACACCCTTCAGCAATGTGACTCGAAGTCCCACAAAGACAGAGAAACATCCACACAAAACATCTGTAGTGTGGCTGCACACTAATGTATAGCTCAGAAATGCACGTTTTGTTCAGTCTTCTGTGATATACGAGTAGGGTATGGATTAAATGAAAGGCTTGAGATTAAATTAAACGGATTCTCTGTCTTGTTTTAATAGATTCATTCGTGTTGACTTTAAGTGTGTCATATCCAGAGCTAAACAGGGTTGTCTCTCCAGACAGAGAATAAGGACAGAGCTTTATTGGGCCGCTCTCTAGAGGAGCTGGTAGCCTCGTTCTTTCTGGGACAGATTTTTACAGGATATAAACTAATATATGTGCATAAAATCCACTACACCAGCAGTAGCTACACTTAATCTTTCCCGTCTTTCTTTGCTGGATTCATTCATCACTGGTAATCAGCTCTTTCCCTCCTGGCCAATCACAGTGAGGCCTTCCTGAGTGATGTCACTGCTTTGCCCATTAGGACTGCAATTATTCTTACGGATTCAGTGTCATAATCCCTCAAGAGACTACAGGTCGCTGACCTCAGGCTGCCCAACTGTGACTGCATATGTTATTTCCTTCTATTCGGAGAACCTCATTTGTCTTTCCACTGTCATACACGTCTAGATGTTTCACACAATGCTTTGAGGCTGGCACAGGTCATGAATGTGGTACTTCCCATGAATGGCACAAATTCCATTAAGGTTAAGCACTATTTTGTACTCTATTCAAGTAAAGTGCCCAATCGGATTTGTATTGGATCTTACCATTCTGGTACCAGTCCATTTGGAAGCCTCTGTACGAAATGGTCATGTCGGACCGGAACACAATGTGAAGGCTGGTACTGGTGGTGGTATTGGCTGGAGGAGGTGTGTTCCCACAGAATGCACCAATCAGAGGAGACTGTTCGTTTGGACCATCATATAGCTAGACAGGAACAGGAATAGAGATTATTTTTTACAATAATATCTAGTCTTTACATCTATCTATCTATCTATCTATCTATCTATCTATCTATCTATCTATCTATCTATCTATCTATCTATCTATCTATCTATCTATCTATCTATCTATCTATCTATCTATCTATCTATCTATCTATCTATCTATCTATCTATCTATCTATCTATCTATTCATCTATTCATCTACTGATCATCTATCCATCCAACTATCGATCATCCATCCATCTATTTATCTATCCATCAATCCATCATCCACCCATCCATACATCTATCCATCTTCCACCCATCCATCAATCCATCTATTTATCTATCCATCGATCATCCATCCATCCATCTATTTATCTATCCATCGATCATCCATCCATATCTATCCATCCATCATCCACCCATCCATCCATTCATCTATCTATCATCCACCCATCCATCCATCTATCCAACTATCTATCCTCCACCCATCTATCCATTTATCTATTCATCTACCGATCATCCATCTATCCAACTATCGATCATCCATCCATCTATTTATCTATCCATTGATCATCAATCCATCATCCACCCATCCATCCATCAATCCATCATCCACCCATCCATCCATCTATCTATTCTCCACCCATCCATCCATCTATTTATCTATCAATCGATCATCCATCCATCCATCCATCCATCTATTTATCTATCCATCGATCATCCACCCATCCATCCATCAATCCATCTATTTATCTATACATCAATCATCCATCCATATCTATCCATCGATCATCCATCAATCCATCATGCACCCATCCATCCATCTATCCATCATCCACCCATCCATCCATCTATCTATCATCCACCCATCCATCTATTTATCTATCCATTGATCATCCATCCATCCATCCATCTATACATCAATCATCCATCCATATCGATCCATCGATCATCCATCATCCACCCATCCATCCATCTATCTATCATCCACCCATCCATCCACCAACCATCCATACAACTATCTATCCTCCACCCATCCATCCATTTATCTATTCATCTACCGATCATCTATTCATCCAACTATTGAACATCCATCCATCTATTTATCTATCCATCGATCATCCATCAATCCATCATTCACCCACCCATCCATCTATCCATTATCCACCCATCCATCCATTTATCTATCCATCGATCATCCATCCATCCATCCATCCATCTATTTATCTATACATCGATCATCCATCCATATCTATCCATCGATCATCCATCTATCCACCCATCCACCTATCTTTCATCCACCCATCCATCTATCTATCATCCCCCATCCATCCATCCACCAACCCATCCATCCATCTATCTATCATCCACCCATCCATCCATCCACCAACCCATCCATCAATCCATCATCCACCCATTCATCCATCTATCCATCATCCACCCATTCATCCCTCTATTTATCTATCCATCGATCATCCATCCATCCATCTATTTATCTATACATCGATCATCCATCCATATCTATCCATCGATCATCCATCCATCCATCCACCCATCCATTTATCTATCCATCGATCATCCATCCATCCATCTATGATCGATCATCCATATATATATATATATATATATATATATATATATATATATATATATATATATATATATATATATATATATATATATATATATATATATATATATATATATATATTAAAAAGATAGCAAGGTGACACATATATATTTAGTAGTGAACTTTCACAGGAAATGCAACCAATAACCAACCATCAGTAATTCAGACCATCTGTTCTACTGCCTTCGGAAAAAAAGTGTGCTGAGATATTGTTGGCTTACACCCAAAATTTCACATTCCATAACGTAGGCATCATCACATTTCAAAATATCCAACACAACTGTCTATGTATTTACCCAACCGATGAAAGCCTATCTATGGAATGAGGTTTATGAAAACAGAAAGTAGCCTTTCTCAAGACAGCCTGAGGAAAAGAAAAGGCTCTGCACTCAGAAAATAACTTCATCTCTACAAAAGGCCCCATGATGTCATCACTGTTTGGATTGCCATGGTGATGAGTGAACTAAGAGGAACTCAAAGGCCCATTGTACATTTGCAAAGACTCTGCCAGTAAATCAGAGTAGTGTAATTGAATGGCATTGAATTAGACTACTCGACCCCTTCATAGAGAAATAATAAGATAATACAAGCTTGGAAAGACACGTAGACTTCATGCTGACTTTAAGCATCAATGTTGAGTACCTGTATCATTTTAAGATGTGGCCTAATCATGAACTTATCATGTTTTTAGGCTTGATAAAGCATGTGCTGACCTTCACATAGTCATAGGAACATCCGAAGCTATTCTCCACCTCAAAGGCAATAAAAGTGTAGTTGATGGTGTTGCCCATGGAGGCCTGGATGGTCCAGCTGCAGTCGGCACGTGATGGGTAGTCATTGGGGAAGTTCACACTCTCAATCTTTCCCCGGCTCCGATTGGCAATCAGCACACCCTGGCAAACTACAGGACAAAAGCCAGTCCTGATTAACATCATATTAATAATATGAGATGGAAAGAATTATGTAATATCAAGAACTTGGACCAATAAGTGCAGTTTTAAGGCAGGAATAGGCTACATTAAAACTAGTGGCATCTTGCCATAAGAGCTAGAGCTGGATTTGACCCTGCAGTAAAGTTTTAAAGTCTGGGAAACACACTGGCATGTGACCACTGAAAGCCAAAGAAAAGGCAAACGACTAAGAGAATGGACAAAAGAAGATAAATAACGCTGCACTGAACTCTAAACTGTGACATTTCACCTCCACACACATAATTAAAACAAGACTAAAAAGCAGACATCCAAAACAAGTCAGTGTCCTCTGGGTGAACTGAACCGCCAAGTACAAAAAAACAGGAGCATTGAAGTGGATTACCGGTATTCATGGATTTAAAACCACTGCTCTGTGACTGCAGTAATCTTTAATTATTCATTTACAAAAATGTACCATGTTATTCCTACGTTTTTGGGAATGCACCATAGTAATACCAAGGTATTTTTTGACGTTTCATTTACCCCTCATCCTTCCCCTTGGGTCATTTTGACCCGAAGCTCATTCTTATTTTATTTATTTTTTATTTAGTGTTCATCGGAGTGGTAAAAGACCATATTTTTACTCCTAGTAGACCCTACTTTTGTCTCACTTGAACCACAAATACACCAAAAAAATAATTGACTGGATTCGAGGAGTTTTGAGGTTGAAATTTTAAAAAGTAACAAATCCTTCCCTCGCGGTTCAATATGACCCCCATAGGAATGAATGGCATGCTTTAGTACACATAGAAAAACCTAAAAATTCTCAAAATTCAAACTAAAAATGCTAAAACTTTATCAAAAAAATATTTCATAATGTCTACATGTGTATCTGAATCAAGCCTGCAGCACTCCTGTAAATAACTGAAGCCAACGAGCCTCGATCGCCCCCAGGTGGTTGGTCCCAGTATAGCTCATAACCCCGCCCCTCCGTGGATTCTAGACAAACTAAACAATCAAATTACACTTCATATCATTTTTCCCCAAAGTTGGTTTCTGTCATTTTAGGCAGTTTATATCACGATTATTTCATTTCAAGTGTTCGTTTTTTAAATAAGTTTACTTTTAGTTAGTTATTTGATGCTATAATAGAGGGGGGTGTGACGTCATGATTGACAGCTGAGATTGACGGCTTCTCTGAGTGAAGTTGTCACTGAGGCACTAACAGACTTTTTCAGGATTTTCGGGAGCAGAGTGGAGCTTTAGCTTTAATTTCTACATTTCCATAACTGTTTATTTCACACCAACATAATGAATTGTTCTGCATCTGTGAGAGTGTGGGCGGGCTTTTGACATCGCGCCTCTACTTCCTGCTCTCTACTGCACAGACTCCGGTCTCGAGATCACTACTGCGCAAACTCTGTCCCAAATCTGAGCAAGATTTGTCCATATTTTTTTACGGTCTATGATCTGAATGCATACTGAAGAGCAACTGACTTTAGGACACAGCGGAACAGCTCATTTGCTCCATATAGATCTATACTGTATATACAAAATATATAACACTGTCCTCTTTTGGATATTTGACTGAAACATTTTTACATAGTGCACCTTTAAGTATAATTTTAAGGCTTCGGGTCATTTTGACCCGCGAGGGAAGGATTTGTTACGTGCGAGGGAAGGATGAGGGTTAAATATCAAGGAATCCAATGTAAAAATTATTGTCTAATTCAGTGTTTTTGTCTTGTTTACCATCAAATAATAAAATATGTGGCCCTGCTAGGAGATGATCAACAAGATTCACTTCACCTGTGACTAGTCATAATAAAGTAAAAAATAAGTCAGGCAGTTGCTTAGGTTTTCTGGCCTTATGGGCCCAGGTCTTTGGATGTCACTCACTGGTTTGGTAGTTAGCCAGAAATCCTCCTGTGTGGATGATGCTGTCTGTACGTAGTTTCACATACATGTTCTCTCTGGTGGAGTTGATGGGAGGAGGAATCTGATTTCCACACAGCTTGGCAACCTGAGCGGCATTGGTGCTGTTGCCATCATACACCTGGTAAAACATATACACATCAGAGAAAGAGTCAAACATAATACCTTGAATACTCTACAACTGTCTAGTAAATTGTCTAATTCATTGATCTCTAACCGCCAAGTAGTCGTAGTAGCAGTCGATACTGTTCTCCAGGTGAAAGTCTCCAAAGCTGAGCATGACCATGCTTCCAGCACTGGTTTTGATGTGCCAGTAACATTCAGCGTTGGCGTGATAGGGCAGGGGGTAGTTGGGTGAGGTGAAAGCTCCGACGCTTGTGGTCAACGTCCCACCACAACCTATAAGAGAGATGGCATAATAAAGTCCACTGACACAATCTGGTGGATATTACACGTAAAACTGGAACGCAAACGTTATGTTACAATCAAATTGATATGCCATTTCTGGGAGTCTGGGTTTTTAATCAGTCCTTTAATATTTGCTGGTTTTGCAAGGTTTATTCCTTTAAATATTTGAAAGCTATTCACCCTTTGTTTACTTCAAGACTAAAAGTACTTATACTATTGGAACAGCGTTGTTATTGTTAACTAAAAGTTTACACAACCCGAACGTACTAAAAACGTACAGACAACATTTTAAAAATCATCCCCGTTTACACGGATCCGTGAAAACGATTAAAAACGCTGTATTATACATGCCAGGCCAGTAGTTGGCGATGTCACTGTAAAGAAACACTATGCACCTATAGACTAAACAGCATAGACTGTAAAAAAATATGGACGTAGTGTCCGTGACGTCACCCATGGGATTCTGAAGAGCAGTTTTGAAGCGTAAAGCGTCATCGCGCGTCACTCCCGGATAATAGAAAATGGGCAAAGAGGCGGGACGTGGGTGGAGCTGAGGTGACGCGATGACTAACAGACAGCAGATAAATGGCTATTCACCTGTCACTCAAAGTGGCCACGCCCTCAATTATGCAGAACTTTGAAAAAATTCACCCCCCTCACAGTTGTCATGAAGGGCAAAATTAGCTGTATAGACCAAAACCACAATTTGTACCAGGCTGTAAACATGTTTTTTTCTGCTGTAAAGTTGGGCATTTTAACATGGGGCTCAATGAGATTCTGCTCCCTTCTGGCCAGTCGATGAATTGCAGTTTAAGTCACTTCCGTATTGGCTTCAAGAAAAAACTGTGGGAGGTTGCCGCTTGCTAAACACACATAATAGACCCTTTTCACACTTCCGGGTTTCTCAGAGCGGAAGTCGTCATAGTTGGGTTAAATTTTATAGCGGTGAATGAGAGTATACAATAAATATATTTTTTGTGTCCCCCATTGGAAAAACTCCACAATAGTGACTTCAAAACTTTCAAAAAGAGGGAAAAAATAGAGTGAGATATATAACGGCAGTGAAAAGAGACAAAGATGTTAATTTTTACCATCACTCCCATAGACACTGTATTAGAAACACCCTCACAGCAGTGGTAACTTGTTTTTTGTAATTTGATACAAAAGTAATAAAATACAATGTATTATAATAAGTAATATAATACAATGTATTAGTGTTATAAATGTACATACCTTTGCAGGATTTACGATATTAATGACCGTTAAAACGAGTCATCACAGTCTATGAAAAGGGTCTATAAGCATGCGCATGACATCACAGTTTTCACAAATTCGCAAACAAATGTTTTTTTCAAAAACGTGCACTTTGAAACCCAATTTCAAAAGTTTGCATATTCAAGCGCCCAAAACGGCGTAGTCATAATGAACAACTAAAATGCATTTTAAATTTTAACATTTTCAATTGCAAAACGGTGTCGTGTAAATGAGCCCTAAAACTCGTTCTTTATTAAAACAAAGCTGAAATATAATATAAATAGCATATGAAAAACAAGAGAAAACTAGAAATGTTGCATTGGCAACTAACTTAAATAACTAAAAAGTAAAAAGTTACTACTTTAAAGTTACTAAAACTAATAGTTAAATTGTATTATAAATATTATAAAATATCGCAAATTACCAAATAGAATTATTAAAAAACGAATAAAAATAACAAAAGCACATGCAAAATTACTAAAACTATTAATAATCGTTTTCTTTATGGAAAGCTGAAAAAAACCCTATAAATATTCGATTAAAAACTTAAAACGAAAATTATAAATGCATTGACAACTAATTATAAAAAATATGGCAAAATATTAAATATTATAAATGACTAAAAAATAAATAAATACCTGTCTGTGTGCCATCCCAGTGGGCTTTAAACCCCCTATAGGTGAGCGAATTGTCAGATCGGAATTTTAGCCACAGCCTGTTGCTGTGGGACACTATTATGGGTGGACCATTTGTTGAACAATATTGACCAATCAGGGGGGATGTTTCATAGCCTCCATCTCTGTAAAAGAAAAGTGTTTTAAAACCAAACAGTGACCAAATCAGTGAGCCAAGATACTGGAAGAGTCCCTCACCTGATCTCTAAATAGTCAAAAGCGCATGAACTGAATCCCTCCAGGTCGAAGTCTGTGATGTTAAGCATGATCTGCATGTTGACTTCCACTATGATTCTATAGACACACTCCCGATTGTTGGGGTAATTGTCAGGGTAGTTGGGTGAGCTGAACTCCCCGGTGGGTGACCTAAACACTGCACTGCAATCTGCATGGGCACAGCATAGATTTAATGACAATATTATACATATATTGTCTCCATTATATTGTCATTTACTGCTCGACCGGCACCTTGCAACAACAAAGCCTTGTTTCTGCAGTGACTTTCAGGATGTTTCCTGTAACAACGCCTGTTTACATTTTACGTGGGGTGATAAAATGGCATTAACCATGTGAAACAAGAGCAGTCAGATTTCCAGAAATGCGTACACATATCAATGTAGCTCAAAACGAATTTGTAAAAATGCCATTTCATGTGATTTTTGCCATTCACACTTGCTACCCATGATCATATTCCAATCGGATATGCACAAAAATCTGATTTGGACTGATAGTCTGAACGAGGCTTTAGTCTATACATACAGCAGAATGACACTTGACTTAAAAAGGGCCATCTAAACCCAAGCAACCCAATGAGACCTGCACTTTCATGGATTTTCATATCCAGTTACTGCAATAAAATTATACCTGTGCTCGCATTGATGGAGACATAGGCGGCAGAAAAGCCTTCCGCAGACAGACTGGAGTCAGAGACCAGCAGGACGGTCATCAGACTATCAGTGCTGGTTAGAGATGGAGGAACTGACCGCCCACAGAACCTGAGCACAAAATAACCAACATTTTCCAACATATTCATTTACACAGCTTTAATTAAGTGGCCTAAAACGTCAAGCTTAGTGGATTCTGACCTGCCTAGAAGAGTGCCAGTCAGCGCTGTGCCATTATCATATACATCCACATAGTCATATGCACAGTTGGTGTGATACTCCATGTTGAAGGTTGTGAATGACAGACGGATGAGGTTGCCGGGCGGAACGGAGATGTACCAGGTACAATTGGCTCCATGAGGGTATTCAGTGGGATGACCTGGGCTGGTGAATGAACCTGTTGGTTCGGTGAGAGTCTCTCCACAACCTGTAAAAATGATCACTTAGTTTCGTAATCATTTGTAGATGCTTTTATGGGAATCAAACCCACAACCTTTCGGGTTCCTGTTCTACCTTCAAACATAAGCATAAACACAGGAAACTCAACTCATAATTGATTCCAATAGAGTTTGACATTAGCATGTTGCTAATCTAACAGCTAAATAGCAAGCGCAATAAGAGTCAACTTTAATGAGATTGAACCCCTTTTCACTAGTGAATGAAATATAAGCATATTTATAATGGAGACATCTGCCATCTTGGATTAACTTTTTGGCTAAACTTAGTTGCAGTGCATTCTGGGATTGCCTCCTATGCTAAGATACATGCCAAAAAAGCATTTCAGAAGGCAGCATAACATTGGTGCCTATACTGTAAAAATAAAAGGTAACACTTTAGTTTAGGGTCCAATTCTCACTATTAACTACTTGCTTATTAGCATGCATATTACTAGGATATTATTGGCTATTAATTAGTACTTATAAAGCACATATTAATGCCTTATTCTAATACATAATAAATAAGGCACATAATGCCTTATTCTGCATGACCATAGGAGTTTGAGGCAAAAGTCATAATTAATAGTTAGTAACTAGTAAGAACTGGACCCTAATCTAAAGTGCAAATGACCCTAAATTAACTGGTTAACTGCAAGTTACATTTACATATACAGTGAAATATTTTAACTAGTTTAACATTGGATTATATGTAATTTTACTATAAAAATACTACCAAAGCTATTAATTACTATACATTTATGGTGAAAAACTGTAAAAGGATTCCCTGCATTACCCATCACATATAATCATTTTTTATTTTAATACTTTTGTATTAATAATGTACTTAATATTTTCTATTGCATTATTTGAGTGTCATCTGTGTTACCCTGATAGTCTTTTTTGTGTATGACCCTGTACACCATCTATACTGTATATGAATAAAATGGCAATTGTTTTATGAACAGACCACTTACGATAATTCCATTGAATTCATTTATGATTCATTGTTTGGCTTTCTTTTGTGCCACCTGATATATTAATATTATATCACTTGAAATATATATTTAAGTAGTAAAATATACAGGCATCCTGTAATACTATAAACATTATCACCACATTGTTTATGGTGAATTTCTGCAAACCACAGCTGCAAGTTTTTTACAGTGACAATTTTCATTTTGATTGCAATTTTCATTTAAATATACAATCTTTACTTAAACGAACAAAACTATAGTTTACCTTGCTCCGCGGAAGCAAACTCAGCCGTAAAACCATGGTTGGAGACACTTGAATCGGTTTTGAATTGGATGAACATGGACTTCTGGGTGGATTCCAGCATGGGAGGCATGTTAATTCCACAATATCGACCAATCAGAGGGGAGCTAGCACTTGGACCATCTCTCACCTGAGCGAGCAGAGAGTGACGTTTCAGAAGAAATGCAAAGTTAAATCTGTATTTTCGGATTTGCAAAATGCTAACGTTGTACCTCCACATAATCGAAGGCGCATGTGCTGCTTCCCTCGACGTCAAAGGTGAGGAAGTTGAGGGTGACCACAAAGCCCTCGGGTTGGTTAATGACCCATTCACACACTTTGTTGTGGGGGTACGGGTCAGGGTGCATGGGAGTGCGGATCTGACCGGTTCCGGAGAATGTACCTCCACAAGCTAGCAAAAACAGTAAAACTCTGAGATCATGTCTAGACTGGGTGGGGTACATTTATCATACAAAAAATATTCAATTATTTATGATAATTAAGCTAAAGCAGCCACAAATTCATTGACTTTGACATTTCACTTTTAACATTTCAAATCCAACACAGTAAGTAAGGTAAACAGCCAGGAAGTATGTTTTCTTTGCAGAATATCAACCGAATCGCACATTTTCAGAAAAAATAAAGATAATTCTTATCATCAACAGTCTTATGTATATGAGAGGATGCATTTAGGTCCAAAACATGCTCTGCGCAACCACGCTAATGAAAATTTCGGTAACACTTTATTTTACACAGTGACCATATTACATGTTATATGTAGTTACTATGTAATTACTGTAAATTGTGCATAATTACATGCAACTAACTTAAACCACACCCTAATCCTAACCCTATAGTAAGTCTACACAGATCAGGCATAACATTTTGACCACCTTTCTAATATTGTGTTGGTCCCACTTTTGCTGCTAAAATAGCCCTGACCCATCGAGGCAAGGACTCCACTAGACCCCTGAAGGTGTGCTGTGGTATCTGGCATCAAGATGTTAGCAGCAGATCCTTTAAGTCCTGTAAGTTGCGAGGTGGGACCTCCATGGATCGCACTTGTTTGTTCAGCACATCCCTCAGATGCTCAATTGGATTGAGATCTGGGGAATTTGGAGGTCAAGTCAACACCTCAAACTTGTTGTGCTCCTCGAAACAATTCCTGAACCAATTATGTTTTGTGGCAGAGCGCATTGTCCTGTTTAAAGAGCCACAGCCACCAGGGAATGGCGTTTCCATGAAAGGCTGTACATGGTCTGCAACAATGCTTAGGTAGGTGGTACGTGGCAAAGTAACATCCACATGGATGGCAGGACCCAAGGTTTCGCAGCAGAACATTGTCCAAATCATCACACCCTCCGCCGGCTTGCCTTCTTCCCATAGTGCATCCTGGTGCCATGTGTTCCCCAGGTAAGTGACACACACACCCGGGCATCCACGTCATGTAAAAGAAAACGTGATCATCAGACCAGGCCACCTTCTTCCATTGCTCCGTGGTCCAGTTCTGATGCTCACATGCCCACTGTTGGCACTTTCGGCGGTGGACAGGGGTCAGCATGGGCCAGCATTAGAACCAGCATTAACTTCTTGAGCAATATGAGCTACAGTCCGTTTGATCGGACCACACGGGCCAGCCTTCGCTCCCTACATGCACCAATGAGCCTTGGCCGCCCATGACCCTGTCACTGGTTCACCACTGTTCCTTCCTTGGAGCACTTTTGATAGACACTGACCACTGCAGACCGGGATCATCCCCACAAGAGCTGCAGTTTTGGAGATGCTCTGACTCAGTCGTCTAGCCATCACAATTTGGCCCTTTTCAAACTCGCTCAAGTCCTTACGCTTGCCCATTTTTCCTTCTTCTAACACATCAACTTTGAGGACAAAATGTTCACTTTCTGCCTAACATATCCCACCCACTAACAGGTGCCGTGATGAAGAGATCAGTATTATTCACTTCACCTCATAATGTTATGCCTGATCAGTGTTTATGTTGTTAATTATTACTCAGTACTTAAATGTATAATTACACTAACACGGACACCATAAAATAAAGTGTAACCATAAGTGAATGCAGTTAATTATTACCTAGTACTTAAATGTATAATTACACTGTAACATGTACACCATAAAATTGTGTAACCGTGTAAAATTCTTCAATTACATATCATTGCGTAACAAAATTCATAGCAAAATGCAAGCGTCTCAACAATATTTTGAAGACATTAGCGTACCAAAATGGTGGAACAGTTTAACTAATAGCAAAATGCATGCTATTGATCTTATTGTGAACAATTAATCTGTGCTTAATATACATAAAAAAAAGTGAAAACGAAAATAAGTATGGCACTTAAACCTGTCTCTGTAAGCTAATGTTCATCTGTGCAATGCGCACATCTCAAAATCCAATCAATAACTGAACAAAAAAACAAAGTTAATTTTTTTTCTTTTTCGATAATCTGTTACACTCAAATTATTACTTCCATTTAATTGCGAATTTAATGGCACAAACATTACAAATTTGATATGGGACTGCATGCTTGCAATGTGTTAGCAAAGCATTCATGTTTTAGTTTGCGTGCATAGAGTATTTCGAGATTAGAGTTTCCAGAAGTTTCATTGTCTCACCAAGTTCATACATGGCCCTGAAGCCAGCACGGGACACCGAGCTGTCGGACTTGAAACGGATCCAGAGTCCATTAGTGCTGGACAATATTGGTGCTGGCAGGGTGCTTCCACAGTACTTCCCAATGAGTGGGTCAGTTTCACCCGTCCCGTCTCGAACCTGAGATTTGATAGAGAAGGCGACATGATATAAGATCAAAATTCTACTTGCTTTACCTCTCCTCCACATTAATTACACAGAGCATACCTCCACAAAATCAAAAAGACAGCCACTATGAGTCTCCAGGTCCATGTGGGTGAAGTTGAGCGCCACAAATTCACTGCGTGGCTGTCTGATGATATAAATGCACTGCCTATTGTGAGCATAGTTATTAGGCCAGTTAGGAGAGATGATGATGCCTTCTGTGTCTGTAAAGACGCCTCCGCAGCCTGGGTCAGCTGATGGCACACAGAGTTAATGGCATTACACTCAAGCAATTTGTCCCAATATTGCAAGACCTTTGGCTTTGCCCATTTGAACCTAGGATCATGTTCCACACTGAGTTTACAACATTTAGAATATGACTCCTGACTTTGAATATCTATATAACTCCAATAAACTGCTTTATGAGCATTTAAACGGACAGTATTCTACTGATGGATCTGTTAAAATGAACCATAACTCACTTACTGGAATTACTGCTAATGCATTACAGATACAAAAATGTTCTCCGTCAAGAAATCTTTCTTGAGCACCAAATCAGCATATTAGAATGATTTCTGAAGGATCATGTGACACTGAAGACTGGAGTAATGATGCTGAAAATTCAGCTTTGCCAAAGCCAAACATTTAAAGGTGTATTATTATGCCAGTCTTGTGTTTTGATGGCATGGACTTTACTTACATGGTGAGGTAGTGTATGTAATGTGAAATCCCCGATCACTGATGCTGAAATCAGAGTGAAAGTGGATCCAGGCAGATGGTCCCGTTGTCTGTAGAGGTGGTGGCGACGCTGTACTGCAGTATTTTCCAAGAACCGAGTCCTCTGGAAGCAGTCCATCTCTGATCTATACAATAAAGCAGGTGACTGAAGCATTTTAACACGCATGCACAGAAAACCGTTACAATTTTCATGTTGATCCAGGATGCAACAAGCTTTGCATACCTCCAGGTAGTCAAAGTTACAGTTATCATGGTGCTCCAGACTGAGGGTGCCAAAAGCGAATGTGATGAGTAGACCAGGATTCACATTCACCGTCCAATAACAGTCCCGGTTAGGTGGATAGTTACCTGGGTAACCGGGTGACTTGATGTCACCATATATATTGGTCAACTCCCCACCGCATACTGGAGAAAAAAAAAAAAAAAGAGTAGTGGATAAGATACGATTCATGCTAATACAAATACTTGCTATTATCCCAAGGTTTGAAAGCATTTGCACCAATCGGGTGGGGTCACATTTACCATTGTTCGGTGAAGTTGTTGCGGGAGAAATCTAGTCATTTTAATAGGAATCCATGTGATTTTGTGTGTAGACGAAAGATTTCCCCAATGCATATTTCACGATGGGATATAGTTGATCACATAGATTCACCATGTAGAGCCCTGCACGGGCCTCAAAACTAGGCCCTAGCCCGAGACACTGAGGCCCTAGCCCGGCCCGTGTCCGACAGCTCATCAAAATTATCAGCCCGAGTCCGACTGGAGCCCGTGTTTTTTTTTTTTTTTATCCTCCCTATTACACATTAGTTGCAGCCATTAAAATAGTTCCGTTTTGTTTTTAATGTCAAAGTAGTTATATTTCGTTTCTTTATTAAGTTAATTTAGAAAAGGTTTGAAGCATTTTTTTGTTTGTTAAATTTCAGTTTTTGTTCTTTAAAGTGAAGACCAAGGGGCCAGCAACCGACAGTGAGTTAACCCAACGCTTTAGCTTCTCAAATCAACACATGTCAAAGTAGTTAGGCTATATTTCGTTTCGTTTCTTTATTAAGTTAATTTAGAAAAATGTTTGAAGCATTTTTTTGTTTGTTAAATTAAAATTTTTGCTTTTTAAAGTGACGACCAAGCGGCCAGTGGCCGACAATGAGTTAACCCAACGCTTTAGCCTCTGAAATCAACACTTGACTTGTCTTGCTTATAAAATCCATATAAAACACTTAAAGCATCGTTTAAACGTTTAGCCTACTATCACCACCATCACAGTAAAAAGGCATTTTTGACAAGATGAGGTAGGCAGATCTCAACGGCGCGCGCAAACGAAGCGGGCAACACAATCTAAACAAATAAAAATAAAGAAACATGCAGGTTGTCTTACCTTACACCTCTCCGCAAAATGAATATAAATCCAATCTTCAATTCCCGCGCTATATGCACATTTAACGGAGTTCATATCAACGAAAGCAAACGATATGAGCATTTTATTCATCAGCTCATTTCAACATCAAAGACCTCATTATGAGAACGAGCGACCTAAACACTGGTAAGAGCCTTTAGTCTCATTAGTTTTAATGAAGATGGTTGTGTTTTTGAGCATCTAAGACTTAGCTTATTTTCAGTTTCACTTGTGGCAGTTTGCGTGTTGGCTTGCTTTACTCATTTGCGGTGATGCATGTTGCATAGCGCCGTCCTCTAAACACTGTGCAAGTCAGTCTTGACAGTTGCGGACTCGCGATATCATGGTTTCATGTTGTTTCCACCAGCGCAGAACATCTCATTGTTTCTTTTAATTATTGAATGTCTAAAATATAAAATGAAGGAGAAGCCTAAAAAGGCCCGAAGCCTGGCCCGCGTTTGAGGTATGACGGGAAAATTGGCCCGAAGCCCGGCCCTAGGGGCATAAAAAAATCGGGGCCCGTCGGGCTCGGGCAGAAATGCAGGGCTCTATCACCATGTTGACAAACAGAAAGCTGCTTGGTTTGAAAGTGACTTCTGTGTGAGCTGTGCTTCATACAATCGTTACATTACTGACAATAGACTGTTTTTACCCGCAAAAAACAGGCAAGGCCTGGTTGAGTTGCATTGGTAGTGTGTTTAAACTCGCAGTTATGATAAGGTGTAACGTAGGCCAGTAGGAGCTGTGCGTGTAAACCTCACTCCCCTGATCTCAAGAGGCGTGTTAGAGACTGACACTAGCGGCTGCTAGCCCGCCTCCTACGCCAGAGACCCCGGTTCGAATCCTGCTCAGAACGGGTTGAGTAGGACCGGTTACAAAGGGATGACATTGTTTGAAACACGCTCAAACCAGTTGACCAATAACAACACACTGGTCCAGCTGACCAATCAGAGCACACTGCTCTTTTCGGAAGAAGGGGCAACATGAACTAAACAGGGGTGCGTTTCCCAAAGCCAAATATGTTCGCAAGTTCCGTAATTACAAACACAACTCAACATAACTTGCGAGCACAGTTGGCTTTGGGAAACGCAACCCTATTTAGTTTCTGTCGCCCCTCCTTCCGAAAAAAGCAATGTGCTCTGATTTGTTCGGCTGGACCAGTGTGTTGTAATTGGTCAACCAGCTAACAATGTTTTTGGTAAACGCACCTCTGAGCGTTACTGACAGACTAGGAAGAGAAGTGTTGCAACGATGTAAAATATGTGAAAAATTACGTTTTTTGGAACATTCAAGCATGAAATCATATATTAAAATCATGATTTTGTAAAAATATGGCCTCTTTAAGGGCGTTCTTCATTTACCTGGTGCCTGAGATTGCCAAGCGACGGTGAAGCCGCGGCCACTGACTGAATGGTCAGAGCGGAACCAGAAGTACAGAGAATTATGAGAGCTGAAGAGTTCGGCTGGGGCGGCGGTGCCGCAGTATTTCCCAATCATGTAAGATGAGGGAGTCTCGCCATCGTGGACCTGCAGGAAATCAAAGTTGCAGGAGGCGCTGTTCTCGATGTCGAAGAATGGGAAGGTAATCCGCAGAATCTGGGAAGAAAAACAGATCACTGACCACAAGCACAAAACCAAATGGTCCGAGTTTTAAAAAGGTTCACTGATGTGCCAGATAACTTTACTAACCTTGCTGGGGTCGGTTCTGATGACCCATGCACAGCTGACCTGGTGATCATAATCACCGGTTCCAGGATTTGTAGGGTAACTGAAAGTGCCAGCTGGACTTTCCAAAACTCCTCCACACTCTGAAGCACATAAAAGGTCATGATGTCACCATATGAAAAAACAAACGCTATCACATACTCACTTGTGCAACAAACACACCTTGCTGTGGAGTTTGGCACTGCGGGCCCGTCCATTGGGAGGTGCAGGTACAGGTGTAGCCATTGATGCCGTCAGTGCAGGTTCCTCCGTTCTGGCAGGGATTGCTAGAGCACTCGTTCACGTTCTGATCACAATTCTGACCCGCCCAGCCCGGGTCACAGCGACAGATGTAGCCAGTGGCCGTATTCTTGGGAAATCAAGACAAAAAACATGCTGGTTGTTGCATCTATGAAGCAGAACAGAGTTGGGAAGTTATAAGAGATTATTAGAGATGAACACTTACCTCGCACTGGCCATTTACACACGGATTACTAGTGCCACAAATGTCACTAGTCAGAGTACAACCCGTAGGTCCATAACCATTACCCACGTAACCAGGAGGACAGCTGCATGATGGGATAATACTTCCTGAAAGGAGACAAAAAAATTAACCAATTTATAATGCAAATCAGAAATTATTCTATTACTCGTTCTAAATTATTCTAAATGATTGATTTTGCCAATGATAGCGAAGGTGAGTCAACAAATGTGCATCCTGACTATAATTTAACAATTTTAAATCAAATATACGGCTGACGAGTGAAAAAATGACTATATATTACACTAACAACATATGTTTTTGAAGAACAAAAAACTAGAAAGAATATGATTATTGCAAACAATTTAACCAGAGATGTACAACAAACGTAATATTGCAATTTTTCAATTTGTATTCTTTTAAAAAGACATCTGAAATAATAAACTAAGTGCAATGTAATGTTTTCAAAAATATCGTTTTTTGATACATATCGATACTGAAATATCTGAAACGCGTCCAATACTAATTTTACGCAGAATAGATACACAATACCAGCTGTGCTTTCTCGCTCTCTCATCTCTCCGACACACAAACCCGCATCCCTTACTCAATCGATACACCAATGCGTTTGAATATATAGCATTTTTTGACTAAATTTAAAATGGCCGACGCCCAAAATGGTCGATATGGGAAAAATGGGTTTCATTCGACTCAGCTTGCTGCACCAAATCTAATGTTATAAGCAAAATGTTTTCATATCTCCTGACTGCTAGGTGGCACTGCGCCAAAACTGTGCAGGTAACCTCAGGAAATGGTTGTCATAACACACACCAAGTTTGGTCAGAATATGCTTAAGCGTTGCAAAGCGTCGCTTTGGTGGGCACTTTGTCGAATTTGTCCGAACGTTATTCGCAAATAATTTGAAGAATCGACTTAAATTGTCGGCATGGTCTGACAATGTTCTGGTTAAATTTTCATGAAAATCGGAGCAATGGCCTAGGAAGAGTTCGAAAAAGTAGGTTTTTCAGAAAATTTTCATGGCGGAAATGACGCCATTGGCTACAATCAAATCGTCTTGAACCAAGAAATCAGATGAAGAAATTTATTTTGTTTCTAGGCGCTAGAGCGATTGCGTTAGAGCCTCCAAATATGTTATGGTGACAGTTCAGACTGTCCTCTATCTGTGTGCCAAATGTCATAACTTTCCGGCAAGCAGTTCTATGGGTGGCCATAGACTCAAGTGCAAAAGAAGAAGAAGAAATGGAAGAATAATAAGAACGCCAACGGATACAATAGGTGGCCCCTAAATATCTATATGGCAGTTTTTCCCCATTGTATCGATGTAAAAATTGTGGCAAGTGAAAATGCTGAGTAGCTAGCTGGTATGTTTGGAAACACACTAGCCACTTTGCAAGTACATGTCAACTTATTCTACTAACTCGAACAGTATACTAATACTCTAATGAGACTTAGCTGACATGTAGTTGCAAAGTTACTTATAGTTAGTAGAATGTCTAAAGTAGAAGAAGCCATTTTAGTCTGAGTAAAATTGACTAAAATGAATGAATTTAACAAAATACTGACTAAAACAAACAAATCTGTAAAGATGCACAGAATTGGCAATAATGTCTTTTATATCAGGAGGTGACATTGCAACACAAAGTTTAACGCCCTTTTTATTGCTCCCGTTATAACATAAATGCTACTGGTCATGCGCTGCTGTAAAGGATAACTACAGTACAGTAGTGAAGTTGTGTTTGTATGCACGTGCACCTGGAGTAGAAGCACAGGTAGCCATTGGATAACATCCTCCGTTGTTGGTGGAGCAGATGTCGGCTTGAGTGCAAGTCTTCCCGTCTCCCTCATAGCCTGAGGACACACACATGGGGTCAGCAGTCTCATCTTACATTTAATGGCTATTTTAGCTCAATCATTTCAGTGTGTCTGGTCTTTCTCTGCAATCTAGCAGTCAATAGAGACTTGTAAAGCTGAATGTATTAGCAGGACGAGCAGACAGCACTGTCCTCAATGAACCCTGCAAATGCATCTCTCCACCTCTAGCTCTCCATCTTCATCTCTCCCAGAGGGAATATAATGAAACTTTAGCTCACGAAAGCATCTGTCTCTTATTTGAAACTTACTACAGTGAGCAAAAAACATGATTCAGCTGGATTTTACACGCCAGACTATGCTGTAAGCAGGACAGAGGACCAACAAACATATGAGATGTACTAAAAATAGGCAGGTTTCATTTTCCCAGCCATCTCTACAGGGAAGTTATAAAGGGAATTAAAAAAAAGACAAGCTCAACAGAACAACCTCAACGGTTTGATTCTGAAGATTAAGATATTAAATGCATAGTTCACCCAAAACAGCCTCAATTTCAGCATGTTTCTCACATAAGGCCATCATATGACTTCAGAAGACTTTTTTTTTTTTAAGAGTACGGTTATCATTTATGGAAAAGACAAAACATCTTTTTATTAAAGATATGGGTTTCAAACAACATCATACCATTCAAAAGTTTGGGATGAGTAATTGATTTTTTATGCATTAAATTGATCAAAAGTGCCAGTAAACATTACAAAATAACAAGCTGCATTGTTACAAAAGATATTGGGCCCTATCATACATCCGGCGAAATCCCAGGCGCGACGCAAGTGTTTTTTGCTAGTTTCAGCCCGACGCAGTTATCATTTTCACGTGCAGTGCCACGTTGTTTAAATAGCAAATGGACTCGTGCCCATCTGTTCGCCCATGGCATGCTGGTCTGAAAACGAGGTGTGTTCAGGTGTATTATTATTTTGAGGCAACTGAAAACGACTGCTCCATTGACCAACAAAAACCTGGTCTAAAGTCAATAGCGCAGTATTTCTTGTGTTATTTAAAGGGCGCATTAGTAATATGCACCTATAGGCGGGTGCATAATGCGCGTACACTCTGCTTATTACACACACAGGGACACGCAGCAGCACACAGACATTTTGAAATATTAAAAATTAAAGGATTCCTCTCTGGAGAAGCGTTCAGTCTCTCCGCTCGTAAATTCCACCATGTAAATAGCGATTCCGCCATGGTGCACGCACAACTGGCTTTTAAAGGGAATGGGAGATAAAACTCTGATTGGTTTATTGCACGTTAATCCCAAAACACACCCATGACTCATTAAGAGAATAGGTATAACCTTTTTGGACCGTGAGCCTGGTGCATAGACTGTTTTTCCGTCGTTAAACTAGCAAAAGTGGATTCGGACACGCCATAAGTGCACCTGTGCCATGCGCTTCAGACCATGTACTTAAAATAGGGCCCTTATATTTCAAATAAATGTAGTTCTTATGAACTTTTTATTCGTTATTCATTAAAACATCCTAAAATAAATGTATCACAGTTCCTTGTTTCTTGAGCAGCAAATCAGCACATTAGAATGATTTCTGAAGGATCATGTGACACTGAAGACTGGAGTAATGGTGCTAAAAATTCAGCTTTGAATCACAATAATACATTACATTTTATAATATTCTAAAATAAAAGTTATTTTATTTTAAATTTTACGGTTTTTAAGGTTTTGATCAAATAAATTCAGCCTTGATGAGCATAAGAGACTTTCAAAAACATTGAGAAATCTCACAGACCCCAAACTTTTGAATGGTAGTGCACAAATTTTCATTTTTGGGTGAGCTATTCTTGTTTAGACAACATGTCTTATTTTAAATTGCATGAGAATCAGGATGTGAGCTAAACCTGGAGGACACTGTCCGCAGTGGAAGGAGCCCATGGTGTTGAGACAAGGCACCATGGGGGAAGTGGAACAGCCTCCATTGTTTGTGGCACATTCATCGACATCCTGGCAGCTGTAACCATTACCCTGCCATCCTGGGGGACACAAAAAATTAACTTCATGAAAAAATCTGCTTCATCTGCTAGTCTTCCAAATGCCTTCAAATGTAAATGCATCCACAATCTTTTACATAAACTAATCCCAAAGAAAAAAAAAAGTAATTGACATCATGGACATAATCATAACAATAATCATATCTGATGTGGCTCAGCTGGGCTGAGCGGTCTAACCTGCAGGGCAGGCGCCACAGTAGAAGGAGCCCAGAGTGTTGAAGCACTGCACAGGGGGGTTTGTGGAGCAAGGCTTGTTCGGGAGGCTGCACTCATCAATATCAGCTGTGCACGCAGACACTCCGGGTGGAGACATCCAACCAGCATCACAGATACACTTATACTTGGGCTGAAAAGAGGGATGCACGTTGTGACTTCATTGTGTAGAACACAAAAGGAGATATTAAGCAGAATGTTCACACACCTCTTTAGCATACGTATAAATGAAAGTGAATGGTGACCAAAATTCCACACACAAAAAAAATTAAGCAAACTCTATGTATATATGACTCATGTGCAGTATTCCTAAGTCAAATGTACAGGACACTATGTTTGGAGTCAGAAAGATTTTTTTCTTGACTTTTTTACTTTTACACACATTAAACAGATCAAAAGTGACAGTAAAAGACATTTATAATGTTACAAAATATTTATATTTCCAATAAATGTTCTTTTGAACTTTCTATTCAACGAATTTTGGAAAATCAGTTTCCACAAAAACAATAAACAGCAAAACTTTTTTGATGATAATAATAATAATAATAATAATATTGATAATATTAAGAAATGTTTCTTGAGCAGCAATTCAGCATATTAAAATGATTTCTGAAGGATCATGTGAAGTCTGGAGTAATGATGCTGAAAATTCAGCTTTGCATCACAGGAATAAATTACATTTTAAACTATATTAAAAAATAAAACAGCTATTTTAATTTGCACAAAATTTCACAATATTACAGTTTTTACTGTATTTTTGATTAAATAAATGCAGCCTTGGTGAGCATAAGAGACTTCTTTAAAAAACAATAAAATCTTACCAACCACAAAGATTTGAATAGTTGTTTAAAAGTCATATGACATTTTTATGTGAAGAACAGGCTGAAATTTTAGTCTATTCCTCCAATTAAGAGCTATTATACTAATTTTATGGTGCTCTTTGTCATTTTTGAAGACTGGAAATTGGAAAAGGATAACGTGATCATCCTGTTAAACTACTTTTATATTCCACAGATCATGATAAAAATCACATGGAAAAACAATGCCTTAAATTTTGGCATATTCATTACACAAAACTATTGTATGACTATAGAAAACATCGCACAAGTTGTATGGACCACCTTCATGATACATGATATTTTATGATAAATTCTTACAGGTATGACATGAGGGTGACAGAATATAAATTTTTGGGTGAACCATTGTATTCCGTGTCCCAAAATGAACTGACAAGTATTAAGAATGAATACACATCATTTTGAATCACCTGATTGGGATTGACTCTGTCTGAATCAATGCACACGCCGTGAACACACAGATCCTGACTTCCCCCTGCACAGTCATCATAGCGAGATGTACAGTGAGGACCATACCATTCTGGAGTACAGGTACAACTGAAACAAAAGAAAAGAAAAATATGAGCATATAAGTCCCATAAAACACTAAAAACCCCAGTCAAGACATGCAACGGAGGATTACGTGTAAGTTCCGGGTGTGTTCACACATGTGGCCCCGTTCTGACAGCCCAGCGGAGTTCCTGCTAACACCTGACACTCATTCACATCTACAGCACACGTGGGACCCTGAAGAGACATTGAGTGTCAGTCTGAATCACATATGAACAGGACAGAAGCACAGACGTCTCTCTGAGTGACTGACCTGCCAGTTGTCAGGACAGAGGCAGTGGAAGGCGTCCAACAAGTTCAAGCAGGTTCCTGTGTTCTGACATGGATTGCTGCTGCACGTCTTCCGCTGTACTGTCTATGAAATACAGAGCATCATAAAACCGAAATTAAATCGTAAAGGCTGAAATGGAAGGCCTGTAATCACACAAGCAATAACCCTCGAGTGAATTTGATGATTAAAGCAATACCTGTTCTATTGTCTGAACTTTTGACTCAAGTGTAGTCACTCTGGTGTTGAGCTGATTGAGCTGGTTTGTAACCTCCTGAGACGGGCCGCTGTTCTTAATGGTATTGATGTCATCTTTGTTAATTTTGATCTGGAACAGAGTTTCAGTTGATTAAGCTTTATTACAACTTTTCTCAGTGCAAAGTGCTTCAATAGCACACACAAAAATGCTTACTCTGGGCAGACTCGAATAAAGAATTTAAATGTAAATGGAATTAAACGAAATTAAAAACAAAAATGTACACACACACACACACACACACACACACACACGCACGCACGCACAAAACAATTAAACAAAATAATACAAATAAAAAAAGCAACGCAACAAACAGTTAAATATAAACAAAACAACTAAAATGCAACAAAAAAAAACTAATTTAAGACAAAACAAACAAAAATCAAAACAAAATGCAAACAAAAAGACAATGAAACAAAACAAAATACAAGTACAAAAAAAACCTGCAACACAACAAAAACAAACAAATCAAACAAAAATGCAAACAAAAAAACAATGAAACAAAAATCCAAGTTAAAAAAACTAAACAAAAATCATAAAATGATCAACAAAAACAATCAAATCAAACCAAAATGCTCAAAAAAAGGCAACAAAACAAAATACAAGTAAAAATAAAATAACAACAAAAACCAAAACAAAAAAAACATTAAAACTAAATGAAACAGAAAAGAACAAACACAATTATATAAACAAAAAATAAAACAACAAAAACAAACAAACTAAAATATAACAAAACAAAAAACACAAATACAAAACAGACAATAAGTCAAAACAAAAAACAACCAAACCAAACTGCACACAAAAAGACAATGAAACAACACAAAATAATACAATATATATATATATATATATATATATATATATATATATATATATATATATATATATATATATATATATATATATATATATATATATATATATATATATATATATATATATATATATATATATATATATATATATATATATATATATATATACAAAAAAAATTAAATTTAAACACGAACAACTAACCATTTTGGGATTTTTTTTTTTTTATCAAAACCTAATTTCAGATCAAGTTAGTGATACTGACTTCACTATAGCATCACAACATGCTTGACAAACCGAAATATTAGCTTGTACCTTTGTCTTGCAATTATTAGCTCTTCAAATACGACCCATAATTTTCCTTGAACAGACCATATCTGAGGTTTCAGTCAAACTCACCTGATTTATCTGCTGGACGAGGTCCTCTGCGCCCACCTTCACACTTCCCGTCCCTGAGGTAGTGAAGCGAATGTCTTTGTTGTAGCCAGCGGAGAATGTGAGGTGACCGTTCTCCGATATCATGCGAGGCCTGAAAATCAATTACCAGGTAACTTTGGACTCACAGTAGAATAAAAAAAAAAAAACTTTATTATATTGTTCAATAATATCATCCATTAAATGTTGAAATCTTCAAATTGATCCTCAAACAAACCCCATGACAGCATTTGAAACATTGAAATGTATTCCATTTTTAGGTGGTCTCAAACAAGGCAATGTATCAGTCTTTCCCAGCATCTTTCAAGCAAAAACAAATTAATGAAAAAAAAATACTTACTGGTCAGTGCTGACGTCCCGTTTTTGTCGGTTGTGGGGTTGACCACCACCGTCACACTGCAGTCCAGAGAGGAAGAGGATAAAAACGAAGGGCCAGGAGAAGCTCAGTGTCCGAGCCATGCTGAGAGAGCTTGTCCCAGGACGCTCATCAGACACTGTACTGAACCTTCACACCAAGATCTGCCTAAAGCCCAACCGCCAGAGATGCACTTTGGCCCTGAAGTCCTAACACCACTGCATTTCCCAAAATCACTCATAAAGAACATGTAAGTGTCTAGAGGACATTTAACTCAGCTGCATGCAAGTGATTTGACTTTATTGGGCGAGTGTCAGGGGCTGTCACATGTGTTTTGGAGATCAGTAACCAAAGTTAAAGCTGTGAACCTGCTGCTTAAGGCTCATTTTTCTCTGAATGTGAATAGCTTCACAGTAAAAGACCAGCAGCATTCAAACTCATATAACCATTACAAATGATATAGCCTAACTGGTTATTTAAAACACATTTTAATCTACACTGTCCTTTTGTATGTGATCAAATGAGAGAAAATGTGCCGTTTCACACATCTTGTGGCAGTAATAACAAAGCAAATGTACTGTATAAATAACATTTTATTCAACAATATAAAACTTTACAGAAATGATGATTATATATCTAATTTCGAATTTCAAAATGTATATTATGAGATCATGAGACATATAAGATGTGAAACCACATGGACGTTCAGGCTGTTCCCCAGCACACGGTACTGCTGCTTAACGGAAATTTCCTTTGGAAATGCTGAAACACAAAATATATGTTATTGAACAACATTACTATTAAATTTCACATTGCTGTTTCTTATGACTATGACAGTATGAATCAGTGGGTCTCAAAAAATGTGTGTGAAGAGTTTTAAAATTGTACGGAGAAGCAGAAATCACTCTAATCTTCTCTTCCCAGACTCTAGTCTTCACCTTGGCCTTGTGTGTAAAGTTATGTATAAGTTAAGAAACGTTGAGTGAACTTATGGCTTTTGCATAGTAAAAAGCCTAGCATCGTGCCAAAAACAAAATATGAATCCTTAAACGGTTAATTATCTAAATGGAAGCCAAGAGTAAATAATTTTAAGTTATTCATTAACAGTTTCACACTCCAGTGGAACGATATACTGGACTTTAAAGCTTATGGTCTGAAATATAACACCATAAAACACATACTAATATTACGTTTAAGAAGATTTTTTCTTCAGCGTTGTGTGGGTGAATGTGTGTGATGAACCACATCTTACTGAAATCTGCAGGAAAGCCCATGAGGTTGGCGATCTCTCTGGGGGTGAAGTATCTCAGCTTTAACTGGAGAAGCTGCTTCAGTTTGTCCTCTTCAGAAAGCAGCTCCAGGCTCTTAAACACACTCTCTAGCTCCACATCCACACAGGACTGGAGGACGGAGCCCGTGCCCTCCACATAGTGACCATAGCTATACAGAGAGAATCAACGGTTATATACATATATGATGATACTTTTAATATAAAAAAAATCATTAAAAAGTTGGAAAAACAAATATATACTGTATATGTAATATTTATATTATACAAATTTAAATGAGGAAAAAAGTACATTTTTTACATTATAAAAGATAATGAGGTAGAAAAACTAATTAAATTATTGTATTCTGGTATATTTATTTATTTTTAAATCTATTATATTGATGAAAAACATAATTTTATATATATATATATAGAGCAGATATATACACTCACCTAAAGGATTATTAGGAACACCATACTAATACTGTGTTTGACCCCCTTTCGCCTTCAGAACTGCCTTAATTCTACGTGGCATTGATTCAACAGGTGCTGAAAGCCTTCTTTAGAAATGTTGGCCCATATTGATAGGATAGCTTCTAGCAGTTGATGGAGATTTGTGGGATGCACATCCAGGGCACGAAGCTCCCGTTCCACCACATCCCAAAGATGCTCTATTGGGTTGAGATCTGGTGACTGTGGGGGCCATTTTAGTACAGTGAACTCATTGTCATGTCATCTTTGTGACATGGTGCATTATCCTGCTGGAAGTAGCCATCAGAGGATGGGTACATGGTGGTCATTAAGGGATGGACATTGTCAGAAACAATGCTCAGGTAGGCCGTGGCATTTAAACGATGCCCAAATGGCACTAAGGGGCCGAAAGTGTGCCAAGAAAACATCCCCCACACCATTACACCACCACCACCAGCCTGCACAGTGGTAACAAGGCATGCTGGATCCATGTTCTCATTCTGTTTATGCCAAATTCTGACTCTACCATCTGAATGTCTCAACAGAAATCGAGACTCATCAGACCAGGCAACATTTTTCCAGTCTTCAACTGTCCAATTTTGGTGAGCTCGTGCAAATTGTAGCCTCTTTTTCCTGTTTGTAGTGGAGATGAGTGGTACCCGGTGGGGTCTTCTGCTGTTGTAGCCCATCCGCCTCAAGGTTGTGCGTGTTGTGGCTTCACAAATGCTTTGCTGCATACCTCGGTTGTAACGAGTGGTTATTTCAGTCAAATTTGCTCTTCTATCAGCTTGAATCAGTCGGCCCATTCTCCTCTGACCTCTAGCATCAACAAGGCATTTTCGCCCACAGGACTGTCGCATACTGGATGTTTTTCCCTTTTCACACCATTCTTTGTAAACCCTAGAAATGGTTGTGCGTGAAAATCCCAGTAACTGAGCAGATTGTGAAATACTCAGTGCCCCGTCTGGCACCAACAACCATGCCACGCTCAAAATTGCTTAAATCACCTTTCTTTCCCATTCTGACATTCAGTTTGGAGTTCAGGAGATTGTCTTGACCAGGACCACACCCCTAAATGCATTGAAGCAACTGCCATGTGATTGGTTGATTACATAATTGCATTAATGAGAAATTGAACAGGTGTTCCTAATAATCCTTTAGGTGAGTGTGTGTGTAATATATATATATATATATATATATGATGTTTTTCATCAATATAATAGATTTAAAAATAAATAAATAAATATACCAGAATATACCATATATATATATATATATATATATATATATATATATATATATATATATATATATATATATATATATATATATATATATATATATATATATATATATATATATATATATACACACACACTGACAGGCATAACATTATGACCTAATATTTTTGGCTGCCAAAACAGCCCTGACCCTTCGAGGCATGGACTCCACTAGACCCCTGAAGGTGTGCTGTAGTATCTGGCACCAAGATGTTAGCAGCAGATCCTTTAAGTCTTGTAAGTTGCAAGGTGGGGCCTCCATGGATCGGACTTGTTTGTTCAGCACATCCCACAGACGCTCGGTTGAAACACCTTAAACTCGTTGTGCTCCTCAAATCATTCCTGAACCATTTTTGTTTTGTGTCAGGGCGCATTATCCTGCTGAAAGAGGACACAGCCACCAGGGAATACCGTTTCCATGAAAGGGTGTACATGGTCTGCAACAATGCTTAGGTAGGTGGTACGTGTCAAAGTAACATCCACATGGATGGCAGGACCCAAGGTTTCCCAGCAGAACATTGCCCAAAGCATCACACTGCCTCCGCCGGCTTGCCTTCTTCCCATAGTGCACCACTGTTCCTTCCTTGGACCACTTTTGATAGATACTGACCACTGCAGACCGGGATCACCCCACAAGAGCTGCAGTTTTGGAGATGCTCTGACCCAGTTGTCTAGTCATCACAATTTGGCCCTTGTCAAACTCGCTCAAATCCTTACACTTGCCCCTTTTTCTTGCTTCTAACACATCAACTTTGAGGACAAAATGTTCACTTGCTGCCTAATATATCACACCCACTAACAGGTGCTGTGATGAAGAGATAATCAGTGTTATTCACTTCGCCTGGTCATAATGTTATGCCTGATCGGTGTACATATACATACACACTTGAAGTGTATGTTTTGAAATGTAATAATATTAATAAGGCACACACCCTTTAGTAAAGCAAACCGATCTCCTGCTACTGGGCTGAACTACATCCATCAGTACAGCGTATCTGAGCAGGGTTTTGGGAGGCAGCAGATACTGATCAATGTCCTCCTCTTCCTTCTGCAGAAAGTCCTGCAGCCTCTGGACGGTCTCCTGTTTGTCCTGATTCCTCTTCTTTTCCAACTCTTGTTCAGTCTCCAGCTTAAAAATGATTGTGCCTGTCTTTTCTCTCACAGATTCAGAAGGTGTAGGACGATTGTGTGGAACAGCGAGACCGTCTGAGGATTCGGACATGGGGAAGCCCTCTATAATCTGCCAGTAGATAGAAAGATTTAGTATTCAATAGTAACTGCATTGTGGTATCTTAGGCTCTGTTTACACCTGGTATTAAGATGCGTTTTGGTCGATTGTATCACAAGTAGACGAGGAACACACATTCGCGTTTACACCTGGTGTTTTAATCAGTCTCTTTTGTTCACTTTCAACCACTCCTGTCCTGATTTCTTTGAGGGGAGGGTCTATGGGTGGGTAAATGTATGGTTTTTTTCAGATCTTTCGATCTAATGGACAAAATAAGCTTGTGCAATTTACATATGAACACAACCGGAGATGACGGAAAAACAGCAGCAACTTTCTTTTCTGTTCTGACAGCCACAAGATCACACCGAATGCAGTGAGTGTGTGTTCGAAATCAGGAATGGTGAGAGAACATTGTGCTTGGTAAGTTTTCGTCTTCAAACCAAACTTGGGTCTCCAGCCGACAAAGTTTAAGTCCCGTCTGGCCCTCGCGCTTCCCGTAATGTTTACGTCAGTAGGCGGAGAGTAGACGGCCTTTTATGGCTGTTCGAAAACATTTGACCACATGAGCGTTTACACTACGAAAGCAATCCGGTCGAATGCATTTTCAACTTCCTCTGGAAGTGGTTGAACGTTTTAGACCCTGTCTACACCTATATTTAACATCGTCCCCTTGTGATCCGATCGACCAAAACACATCTTAATACCGAGTGTAAACAGGGCCTTAGAATAGATCTAAACAGAAAAGTACCTCTGATGATGTTGGGAATGAGAAGGATCCTGGTGGTCTCTTTGCAATGAGGAAGTATCTGAGCCTAGAGTTTGGTATCCCAAGCTATAGCAATAAAACAAGACTGACATAAACTTTCTGAGATTTTTCAGAAACAGATCAAGGATGTCAAAGGAAGAGACAAGCTTACAGACGTTGGTGAGATCAGAAACTCCTGAAAGCTGTAGTCACACACTCTCAGTGTCTTGAGCAAAGCATCCCTGTCAATTAAATATGTAAACACTTTAAAACAATGATAAGACCACTTTTAAGGCAAAGTGTGTGCTTTTTCAATATTAAAATACAACCCCAAATCAGAAAAAGTTGGGACAGTATGGAAAACGCAAAAAAAAAAAAAAAGAAGTGATTTCTAAATTTACTTTGACTTGTATTTCATTGCAGACAATATGAACACAAAATATTTCATGTTTTGTCTGGTCAACTTCATGTCATTTGTAAATATGCATCCTTTCCTGTCATTCAGACCTACAACACATTTTTAAAAAAGTTGGGACAGGAGCAATTTAGGGCTAGTAATGAGGTAAAATGGTTAAATAATGATGTGATTTGAAACAGGTGATGTCAACAGGTGATTGTAATTATGATTTGGTACAAAAGCAGCATCCAAGAAAGGTCTAATCCTTTAGGAGCAAAGATGGGCCGAGGATCGCCAGTTTGCCAACAAATACGTGAGAAAATTATTGAAATGTTTAAAAACAATGTTCCTCAAAGAAAGATAGGAAGAGATTTGGATATTTCACATTCAACAGTGCATAACATAATTAAAAGATTCAAGGAATCTGGAGGAATTTCAGTGCGTAAAGGACAAGGGCGCAAGCCTAAGCTGAGCAACCGTGATCTCCGATCCCTCAGGCGGCACTGCATCAAGAATCGTCATTCATCTATAAGCGATATCACCACATGGGCTCAGGACTACCTTTGTCAAGTACCACAATACGTAGTTACATCCACAAATGCCAGTTAAAACTGTGCTGTGCCAAAAGGAAGCCCTATGTCAACAGTGTCGAGAAGCGCCGTCGACTTCTCTGGGCTCGGAGGCATCTGGGATGGACCATCACACAGTGGAAACGTGTACTGTGGTCAGATGAATCAGTATTTGAGGTATATTTTGGGAGGAATGGAGGCCGTGTGCTCCGGACCAAAGAAGAAAAGGATCATCCAGACTGTTACCAGCAACAAGTCCAAAAGCCAGGGTCTGTCATGGTATGGGGTTGTGTCAGTGCCCTTGGCAAAGGTAACTTGCACTTCTGTGAAGGCACCATTAATGCTGAAAAGTAAAAGAGATTTTGGAGCATAATATGCTGCCTTCAAGAAGACATCTTTTCCAGGGACGTCCATGCATATTTCAACAAGACAAAAGTCACAAAGTCCTGGCTGCGGAGGAAGAGGGTACGGGTACTTGACTGGCCTGCCTGCAGTCCCGACCTGTCTCCAATAGAGAATGTGTGGCGCATTTTGAAGCGCAAAATGCAACAACGAAGACCCCGTACTGTTGCCCACCTTAAGACTTGTTTGCAGGAAGAATGGGACAAAATTACACCTGAAACACTTCATCACTTGGTGTCTTCAGTCCCTAAACGTCTTTTAAGTGTTGTGAAAAGGAATGGCAACATTACAAAGTGGTAAATGCTTTACTGTCCCAACTTTTTTTTAAATGTGTTGCAGGTCTGAATGACAGGAAAGGATGCATATTTACAAATGACATGAAGTTGACCAGACAAAACATGAAATATTTTGTGTTCATATTGTCTCCAATGAAATACAAGTCAAAGTAAATTTAGAAATCACTTTTTTTTTTTTTTTGCGTTTTCCATACTGTCCCAACTTTTTCTGATTTGGGGTTGTACTTTCATCCATCTCAGTTTAATGTGCAGAGACAACTACTGTATAAGATTCTTATTAACGCAATACATGGTGAGAGCAACACAGAGGGGAAACCCATGACCCCATTGGCTCATAGCCACGTCACCATGGTGATCCCAAAGCTCCTTGTTACCTTGCAGCTGAAGTCTCAAAGCCCTTCACATTCTCCAGCAGAATGAAGCGCGGCCGCTCGCTGAGCCTGCAGGGAGAAAGAGAGGTACATTCTTTCACAAACACGTTCTGGGAAATAAAACACCTCGGCTGAGATCGGGAATAACACAATAGACTTGAGAAAATTGAGAGGGAGCGAGGGGAAACCATTCTTCATTCTTTTATTAGACAGGAATGAATAATGTCAGATTTGCAAAAATACTGTAGAATGAACGTTGCCAGGAAATTTGGCTTTGTTCATAGGAAGTAGAACTGAGAGAGAGAGAGAGAGAGAGAGAGAGAGAGAGAGAGAGAGAGAGAGAGAGAGAGAGAGAGAGAGAGAGAGAGAGAGATTTCAAATTTGGAAATCAATATCAGAAAAATAATGTTTAAGTGACTTATGCCCAGTACACATTGTACGATTTTGGGTTCATTGTACATTGTACGTCATACAGTGAGAGGATAGCCTGCGATCATTTCCTGACAGTGTCAGAACTTTAGCATGATCATCTCACAGTGAGTTTGATGCCACAACCTACGTCTACTGACTAGCCAATAAAAATGCAACGTAAGGCGTATTAATCGACGCAATATGCTGCTAAAACTAGGGCTGTAATCAACCTGAGGTCCCAACATTTTCGACTAAAAATCGACTAAAAATGACGTTAGGAAAAAAAACGTTAAATTAATTATCTGTGCACTGTGCGCAGTACTTGTTGGCCTTGTTTTCTGCCTAAATGAATTATAAATAAACATAAAAAACAAGCTATTTCCAGTATATTAAATCGTTTTAGACATTTTTATTTTGGACTGAAATGAGTCGGACACACGAGTCTGTAGACTCTGACAGCGTTGCATCACGTGCACCTGCGCAATATCATAGCCTATGATTTCCGAAAATATAGTAACTGTGACTATGTTGTCAACTAGTGATATCATCACAAGAATTTTTGAGGAATATGCAACATAATTTAGACAATTGTTTTTGTCATATGTATTATAATAACTGACAGACAACATCATTTCAGCCGCTCTGTGCAGCTCGAACATAGGATCAGCTCAGCTTCGCGGATGAGACACGAATAGACTATTAACTAGTTTTTACTCTTAAACACAAAAGGCACGTCCACTTTAATAAAAAAGGAATATTTATTAAACAAGCCAGATCAAGAACAGAAACAAAACAATTGAAAAATAAAGCATAGGCTCAAAACAAATACAAAACTGATGAAATGAACGCGGCAAAACTGATGAAATGAATGCGACAAAACTGATGAAATGAATGCGACCAAACTGATGAAATGAACGCGGCAAAACTGATGAAATGAACGTGGTAAAACTAATGAAATGAACGCTGCAAAAAATCGACCAATCAGAATTTTGGTCGAGCCAGAACGTAATCGACTGTGAGATTACAGCCCTAGCTAAAACTTAAAACTACTTACCTCAAGCTCCATTTGCAAAATTGGCCTGTCAAGTTGGCCTCTTTTCCCTAACCATTACTCCTTTTTCGCTTCCACACACATAAAAATTCCACAATTACCAAAGTGCGATTCATCTTTGTTTACCACTAGCGCATGCTGATGACATTTTATTCTTCTATGCTAACTTGCGTCGTAGCCTACGATTCAATAGGGGTCATCATCGTACAGTCTACATACATGTCATACCCAAGTTTATTAGATCTATGTCGTGCAGTGTGATTTGTAATGATCTTATAGGATTGCTGAAATCGCACATGTCTGTAGCAGGCATTGAAGGGAGCACAGATTGATCAGTCTGACCTTGGCAGAAGGTCCAGGATATAAAGGAAGCTCTTTGTTCTGGGGTCAGCAATATCTCCCTGCAAACCAATCCTATTGAGAAACACACATTAGCTTTAGTCAACCAATTTAGCAGCCTTTTCCACATTACAGACACAGAGAGAGATACACTTAAACAGTAATACACTGTCCAAAGGTTTAGAATTTGTAAGATTTTTTAAATATTTTTGAAAGAAGTCTCTTATGCTCACCAATGCTGCATTTATTTAATATAAAATGCAGTAAAAACAGTAATATAAAATAATTTTTTTCCTGTGATGTAAAGCTGAATTTTCAACATCAGTCTTCAGTGTCACATGACCCTTCAGAAATCATTCAAATATGCTGATTTGGTTCTCAAGAAACATTTCTTATTATTATCAATGTTTAAAACAGTTAGCTGCCTAATATTTACAGTGATAAAACTGTGATAGAACAGCATTTATTTGAAACGGACACCTTTTGTTACATTATAAATGCCTTTACTAAGGCTTTTGATCAATTTAATCCAGATGTTGGAGATGTTAAGGTGATGTTTAAAAGAATAGTTCAGCCAGAAATTAAATCCTGTCATTATTTACTCACCCTCATGTTGCTCTAAACCTGTATGGCTACACTGTAAACCCAAATAAGTTGGTAAAATAACAGTCAATCAGTTTTTATTTTGTAATCATACATTTTATTTGCTCTGGACTTGAAATATTTGAGTAAGCTAATTCATACATTTAAGGAGATAATTCACCCAAAAATGCAAATTCTGTCATCATTTACTCACCCTCAAGTTGTTCCAAACCTGTATGCATTTATTTGTGCATTAACACAAAAGATGATATTTAGATTAATGTTTGTGACAAAGCAGATAGAGCAACCATTGACTACCATAGTAGGGGGAAAAATGTTATGGTAGTCAATGGTTGCTCTATCTGCTTTGTAACAAACATTCTTCTAAATATCTTATTTTGTGTTCAGCAGAACAAAGAAACTCATACAGGTTTGGAACAACTTGAGGGTGAGTAAATAACGTTAACTTAAAAATATCATGTTAATCCCAAATTTCTAATAGTGGAAATTTGACCAGCTTTAACTAGCTAATTCAATAAATGCCAGTTTGCTAATTGGTTACACGATGCTTTGGTAGCATTAGCATAACATTTGCTGAATGAGGACAGTAATATAAAACATTTAATATATATCTGTTCTCAAACTAAGCTCATGCTCCACTCGTCACCATGATGTTGGTAACCCTACAAAACAAATAAAAAAAATAACCCAACATAACAGAAACTCTTCCAAACTAGCATAACAAAACAGTAGGGATGTCACGGTACCAAAGTTCCAGTAGTCGGTACCAATACCATCAAAATTTTACGGTACCCGGTACCACAGCTACATGTTTTTTTTTTTGTTTTTTTACAATTTAAAAAAAATCATTAAATGTATTAAGTTTATTATTTATGATGATAATCATTATAAGTAAACAATACATAAACATTTAAAGGCTGTATTCGGTTTAAAAGTAAACATTGTTTATAAAAAAAAAATAAAGTGAAAAAGAATCAACCATCTAGGCATAATTATTATTATTAGTAGAGACGTATTATTATTACATAGAGACGTAGCTAATTACTAAATTAAAAACTTTTATTTTGACGGGTTGGCATGAAGACCTTTGAGTGTGTGTGTTCATGATATGACAGTTTTCTCAAATGAAAAGGTAAATTCTCATGAAGTGACGGTTTATGCGTTCGTGTACTCATAGTGACACACGGCAGAGGCTACAAACTCAGCGAGGCCCTTGCGCGCACGACTGAACGCAGCTGCGGGTACCGAATATACTCGGAACTACTGGTATCTACATCGTCACATTTTTATCATTTCAGTACCGACTTGGTACCGAAGTACCGGTACTTGTTGTGACATCCCTACAAAACATTAAACACTACTAAATTTCCCACTTAACGTTAATCTTGCACACAAAACCATAATATAACACTTAATTTTGGCATTTACTGTCCCTTTTGAGTGTCATGGCAAAGCATGCTGGGAAATAGAAATCCCAGCCCAGTTTCGGTTAAATTTAAGTTTGTCTAAATTTAAAGAAACTAGTTAATAAAACTCAAAACAATTAAACAACTCGGATTACTTAAAATGTGTCCGTCAACTCAAAAGAAAAAGAAAGTTCTAAATACTCATAAAAGTTAAGTTGATTGAAACATTTTGTTTAATTTGAGTTGGTTCCACTCAAACCAATTAATTATTTTGAGTGTTAGGGTTTACAGTGTATCTTTCTATTGTCGAACACAAATGGAACAATTTTAAAGATTTGTACCAGTCGCTCTTTTCCATGCAATCACAATACATGGGAATGAGGCATACAATCTGACAAAGCATGCAAAAGCACCATAAAGAATCATGAGAGACTTAAATTAGTCGCTCACAAAAAAGATATCATATGGAAAACTTGGAATAAAGTGCACAAGCTGTATGAGAAACAACTATGAAGCATTTATGGTCCCTTTCCCAGCTTGAAAGCTCTCCATTTACTGTAATTGCATGGAAAAGAACGACCATCACAGTACTCAAGACTTCTCCTGTTGTGTTCCACAAAAGAAAGAAAGTCATACAGTTTGAAACACTGTGTCTGAGATAATAACGACAGAATTTGAATTTTGTGTGAACCATTTCTTCAATGAACAAGAGAAAAACTAACCTGGTGAATGGTTGACACGGTGGGCTCATCAAAATCATGTCAAAGTTCAGCTTGTCAAAATCCTGTAACGTCATTCCCTAATACAAAATAACCAAAAGAGCTTGCGTTAAACAAATATTTAAGAAAACCTGAATAAAATGACACATACTGCTCTCCCTTGTTTATTAAAAAAAAAAAAAAGCTTACCCTATAAATCACTCTCATAACAATTCACATATAGCGATTGACATAATGACGACATTTATGATTATGAAGTTATTTATGAACTTAAAACATTGTTTCGTTTTAAAAGAAAACTCCACAATAATAACCTTTTAATCTCTAATCCATATTCAATATCACTTTATAAAATCTCCATCCATTGTTTCAAGCATTGTTTTATATTCTTGAGTTGAGGCCAGTAGCGGGTACATTATTACCATGCTGACAAAGCACAGAACCTTTAACCACTCGGTTACACTTTGCCTCCTATTGCTTTTAAAAACTCAGTCATGGGACTGTGTCAAGTAGGAATTACAGGGAAATGTCATTTTAAGGATGTTACAAAAGAGACGTGCAATAAATCGGTTAAATAAGATTTTGATTGCACATGCAGACAGGTGATTACAGTGACACATCTACGTAAGAAATGCACGTCAGTGGTTTCAATCTTACTTTAAATTATGCATATTGTTTGTCTGTATTAATTGGCATTAAGAAGTGGTTGATTTGAAGGAAAGCCATGCAAAACCTCTTATGGGAGCCACTTGGTGTTATGTGAATGCGTCCAAACTAAATGTGTCTAATCATTTACGTTACATAACCAAATTAGATGCATGTGGGCAAGGACTGACCTCGATAGTTTTTGGCAAGAGTGGGGTACTGGGGAAGTTGTGTTTGTAGATTTCATTGGCTGTTGTGTTGACATCCACAGCAGCCACAACTTCAGCTGGAACTGAGCTCTCTGGAAGAAACGCGAATTAATTCAACTAACGTTACTTATTAGAGTTTTAGCTAGTCTTATAGTCTTCACAACTCTGAAAAAGATTTTGTCCGATTCAGTCTGGGAATCTTTTCTATAATTTACAGTGTACAGTACAGTAAGGCGACAGTGACACCTGTGGGTATTATCATACAACAGAGACTCAAACTTTACCAGTGTCAATAAATTGATAGAGACAGAGCCTTTGCAACTGATCCTGTGTCAGTCATGTGTGTCAATATAAGGGCGCCAGAGTCCAGATTTAAAGAAAATTACGTACCCTTTAAAGCATAATGCATCCCGCCTATTCCGCTGTATAATTCCAAAACACGGAGTCGGTCCATGTTCTCCATTCTTCACTGCTGGATGATGTTTATAATATTTTGACAGCGTCTCAGGCATGCCACATGTGCACTCCCGACCACATGACCGTCTAGAAACAAATCCATAGACGAAGCGTTCCGCTTTGTTTAGTTTTCTTCCTCTTCTGTTCTTAATAATAATAATTTTACTATAAAAATAGTCATTTCTGTTTTAAATTTTTACAGTATATGACGTTCTCTTCAAAAAAGATAAACTACCCATATTTGTATTTGACGTCACAAAAATATTATATACTAGAATATTAATAAGTTTTTATAATAATATATTGTATAATAATTTTACTTTAAAAATGTCATTTGGGTTTTAAATTGTTACAATACATATGACGTTATCTTCAAAAAAGATAATCTACCCATATTTGACGTCACATAAAAATATTATATATTAATAATGTTTTAATAATAGCCTAATATATTGTATAATAATAATAATAATTTTACTTTAAAAATATCATTTGGTTTTTAAATTGTTACAGTACATATGACGTTCTCTTCAAAAAAGATAAACTACCCATATTTGACGTCACATAAAAATATTATATATAATATATTAATAACGTTTTAATAATAATATATTGTATTATACATTAATAATATAGTATATAATTTTAATAATAATATAGGCTATTATATAATAATATAGTATAATATTTAAATATATAAATATGTTGTATTTATGTTCGTAGTAGTAATTATTTGAAATAATAGCTATTTATTTATGTTTATCCTTTATAAATATTAATATAATTTTCTACTACAATATGATATATTACATATGAATAATGTTTTAATAATAATATATAATACATTAATAATATATATCATTTCAATATATAAATATGTTGTATTTCTGTAGCCTATTTATTTTCGTAGAAGTAATTATTTGGCATAATACTATATTTATTTACGTTTACATTCTTTTTATTACAATTATTATAATTTTATACTAAATACAATATTATATCTAATTTATTAATAATGTTTTAATAATAATACATCTTATAGTTTATTATTGGAATATATAAATATGTTGTAGTTATGTATTTATATTCGTAATAGTAATTACTTGAAATAATATTATATGTCTTTGTTTACATTTTTTTTTTTAAATGAATAGGCTATATACATTATAAAAAGTGGTAACCTGCATTACCTAATGTATAAAAATGTATTGGTAGGCTATACATGAATATTATAAACGATAAGGGATAAATTAATAGCCTACATACATTTTGTATTTGACATAGTCAAACTTTAAATTGATGGAAACGTTTTACATAAATAAAGGTTAGGCTACTAGCTATAAATAATTACAAAACAAACACACACTGTGTATTAGCCTACAGTGCATATCTTCTTTTAACAAACTAGGCTATTTAACTTTCCTGTCGCCCATTTGCCTGGTCAAGGTCTTTCATTAATAAAGTGGCACATCTTGCCCCTCTGCCCCGACACGCCTACGTCACTAGACCTCCCTGCACCGTTATGTCATTAGCATAGGGAGTGGACTATAAATGCGAGCTGAACCTCTGCAGTGGTCTCGGTTGGTCCGGACAGGGTGCGGTAGTTAGTGAAAGTAGACGCTGACTTCAACAAGAACCCACAACTAAAGGATTACAATGGCCAGCCGAACAAGCAACTCTTCTTATAAAAGGATGTTCGGTGGGGAGCGACCAACGATGTCTCGGTCCAGTTACTCGAGTCGGCAGTTCAGCAGCCCGGTGCGCACAACCTCGCGCGTGTCCTACAGCACCGCGTCCTCCGCGTCTCCATCCATCTTCATGAGCAAGGGCGCGAGGGTGCGCTCCAGCGCGCCGCTGCCCAGACTCGCCACCGACACACTGGATTTTGGGCTCGCCGACGCCATCAACATCGAGTTTAAAACCAACCGAACCAATGAGAAAGCGGAGATGCAGCATCTCAACGACAGGTTTGCCAGTTACATAGAGAAAGTGAGATTTCTGGAGCAGCAGAATAAGATCTTGACGGCGGAGCTGGAGCAGATGAGGGGCAAAGGCGCGTCTCGGGTTGGAGATCTGTACGAGGATGAGATGAGGGAACTGCGGCGACAAGTGGACCAGCTCACCAACGAGAAGGCCAGAGTGGAGGTGGACCGGGACAATATGGGAGAGGACATCGATCGCCTCAAAGAGAAGTATGTCCAACAGACAAAACTGATGAAAGTTTCAAACGTTAAATATCTGGCAGGTGCACAATCATACTTCTATAATAATAGATTTGGGGTTTTAAGTCCACGTCAGATTATTGTCATTTCACATTTCATATCACCAACATAAATGGCTAATAAAAAAATGTAGATATAAATATATTTTACCAAAACATGGCCGGTTATTTTATGCATTTTGGAGCTTTAGACGGCCCAATGTTGTTTAAAATTATATATATAGGCTATATATATATATATGCAGGTTCATACTTTTATAATAATAGATTTTTCAAACCAGATTTGGGGTTTAGTCAAAATTACATTCGTCTTTTCACTTTTCATATCACAAACATAAATTGATAAACGTGGCTAGTAAAAAAAAAATTGACATAAATATTTTTTTATATATATATATTTACCAAAACATGGTAGGCTATTTTGTGCATTTTGGAGCTTTAGAAGGCACAATGTTGTTTAAAATCATATATATATTTTTAAGGAGCTATTTTTTTGCTGATCCTTGAAAATTATTTTTGTGCAGTAACATAAGATAGTCAGGTTGATTCAGTCATGTTTAATACAATTTTCACCTATACATAATTATATGTTACCCCATTTATTATATATTTTTTGGCAGTGTAATATGTTAAATATGCTCAGGACAAAGCTCTTTCTTATAGGCAGAGTTTTCTCTTTACCAGGTCAAATAAACCAAAATGTTTAAAGTTTCATTTCACCAGAATATGAAATGCAATATGAACTTTAATTATAAGAAAATATATAACACAGATTTTATAATCCTATGAAATATTTATTTGATTTCTCCCTGACCTGACTTTTAAATGAAAAAAAGCTGATTCATTCATATTAAATCATATTAATAACTTCAATAAAGGCAGTTAAATGTTTTTTTTTTTTACTGTCTGGTGAATTTCTTTTAGAACAAAGCTCTTCGATACAGGTATTTTTTCTTTACCAGATTAAGAACAACCCATCATTGGTTTAATTTTTTTGATACAGCAAATGAGAAGAAATTAATTTAATTTAGTTCAAAGGCTTTATAAAGTGAACATATTTTCATTGAGAGATGCTCCAGTGCAGAGTTGGAGTGGGTTTGGTTGTGTTATATGAGGGCGTGGCTCTGCTCAAATATTCATATCATTTTCAGACTTCAGGAAGAGATGCTTCAGAAGGAGGATGCTGAGAACAACCTGCGGAGCTTCAGACAGGTATACATCTGCATGTGTTCAGAGAAAAATTATCCACTAACAACCATTTTTTAGACATATTATTGGACCTGATGGTTGATTGAGCGCTACCAAAGCACCAGTTACATTGTGATCAGTTAGTGTTCCAGTCAGTGTTTGCAAGACACTACTGATTGTGACCAGCCTCCTTACAATAAAAGGGTCAGTGCAGGCCGTCAAGCTGCCCTCTTGTCCGGCATCAGATTTAGACACACAACTGAAAAGAGAGCTTTGTCTGAGAGCAGGCTGGGGCGTTCATGACAAAGCAAACTGTTGTACGAGTGGGAGGGGCCAGTGTTAACCAGGGGACATTGGTGACTTATGGTCGCAGAGAAGAGGATGTGTGTGTGTGTGTGTGTGTGTGTGTGTGTGTGTGTGTGTGTGTGTGTGTGTGTGTGTGTGTGTGTGTGTGTTTGAAGGGTGTCTGCCACCACCAGCTGCAGCTCTACAAACAATTAGCAGCAGGCGAGCAAGCTATTGTTATTTGATTCAATCAGGAATGCTTTAGAAGAATTTATATAAGGTTTGGGGTCAGTAAGATAAAAAAAAATAATATAATAATAAATACATAATAATACTTTTATTCAGCAAGAATGCATTAAATTGATCAAAAGTGACACATTTATATTATTATAAATTTCTGTTTCACATAAATGTTTTTCATTTAAGCTTTCTCCTTAGAATTGGTCTTTTGCAATTGCGAGTTTATATCACAATTCTGAGAAACGAAGTCATTATTGTGAGATATAAAGTCACAATTGTGAGATATAAAGTCAGAATTGCGAGATTTATATATCACAATGACAATTCTGACTTTATAACACGCAATTTTTGTTCTTTTTTTTCTCCTCAGAATTGGACTTTATAACTCGCAATTGCAAATTTATATCTCACAATTCTGAGAAAAGTCATTATTGCAAGATATAGTCATAATTGCGAGATATAGTCATAATTGTGAGATTTAAAGTCAGAATTGTGAGTTTATATCACACAATTCTGACTTTATATCTCACAATTCTGACTTTAAATCTCACTATTATGACTATATCTCGCAATAATGACTTTATAACACATACTTTTTTATTTTTTCTCCTCAGAATTGGACTTTATAACTCGCAATTCTGAGAAAAGAAGTCAGAATTGTGAGATATAGTCAGAATTGTGAGATATAGTCAGAATTGCAAGATATTAAGTCACAATTTTAAAATTGTAAATAGTTCATATCGCGCAATTCTGACTTTATAACACGCAACTTTTGTTATTTTTTTCTCCTCAGAATTGGACTTTATAACTCGCAATTGTAAATTAATATCTCACAATTCTGACTTCTTTTCTCAGAATAGTCAGAATTGCAAGATATTAAGACGCAATTATAAAATTGTTAATAGTTCATATCTCGCAATTCTGACTTTATTAAAAAGTTTAAAATTTTAAAATGTAAAAAAAAATTCTCCTCAGAACTGGACTTTATAAATCGCAATTGCTAGTTTATATCTCACAATTCTGAGAAAAAAGAAGCTATCACCAGACCAAGCTCAATTTAAAATTGAACATTGGTCTGGGGAGTCTGCTACAGTATGTATTTTCTACTGCATAATTCAAATGACTCTGTACACAATTGGATAGTCCTTCAACCAATCAGGCCCCAAGAGGTGTGATAAACGAGCATAATTCAAATGACTCTGTATGCAATTGGATAGTCCTTCAACCAATCAGACCACAAGAGGCATGATCAACGGGCAACGACCCATCTTCCCCAGCCAATAGCGCGCCAGGTGGATAAGCCAGTCTGTGAATGGTCACGGCAAAAGTGTAACAGAAGCAGTAGAAATGAATGTACAGGTTTCCAGACTGAGTTGCAGGGCGAAATCAAATCGCCGGCAGATCAGGCTGGGTTCACCCAGTCTACATAATTGTGAGATTTAAAGTCAGCATTGTGAGATTTAAAGTCAGAATTGTGAGTTTATATCTCGCAATTCTGACTATATCTTGCAATGGCGCATTTATATCTCACAATTCTGAAATGCAAACTCACAATTGTGTGATAAAAAGTCGCAATTATCTTTTAAAATGTTTTATTCTGTGGCGGAAACAAGCTTCCATAGATTTCTGAAGGATCATGTGACACTGAGTAATGGCTGCCTTGCATGGTGAGACAAAAAATCTTACTGACCCCAATCTTTTGAATGGTAGTGGATAATGTGATTCTTCTAGTGCAGAGAAATGGAAGAATGAAAAAAGGAACTGTGTGGAATTCAGATGCAAGTGGAAGTTTAAAACAGGAGATGTCTGGTTCGCACATAGAGATTTGATTTTGAAATATTTTTCATGTGTTACATCCACAGGATGTTGATAACGCTTCCCTGGCCCGTCTGGACCTGGAGAGAAAGGTGGATTCCTTGCAAGAAGAGATCGCTTTCTTGAAGAAGCTTCACGACGAGGTACTGAACCACCTGGAGACAGAAACATCAAAAATGAGATCTCTTTAAAGGGATAGTTCACCCAAAAATGAAAATTCTGTCATTAATTACTCACCCTCATGTCGTCATCTTTTTGGTGAAATCTGAGAGCTTACTCTCCACTGACTACACAACTACCACTTTGACACAATTTTCATTTTTGGGTGAACTATCCCTTTAAGATTTCACTTGTTTCTCATTGATGACAATGACATTAAATGCAAACGGCAATTTTTTTTACAGATTTCGCTCCTGAGAAAAAAAATCTCCTGCATCTCAGAATAGTGTCATATGCGTCTCAGATTTGCCAAGACATGCAGTCAAAAAGTCAAACATTTCTCTTGCGATTTTTCTGAGACCAAATGATCTGAGCAATACTATCCACATTATGTTTATAGATGGAGAAGCATCTGAGACAAAGCTGGCACTTAAAAGAAACAACTCAGAATCTCCTGAGCTATAAAGAGCCAGCTCTGAACAATAAAATGAATTAAATTCCCTATGGGGATTCGACTATTCTGTTCACAGTGGTGGTTTTCTGGCTGACTGACGCTTTTGTTAGGCTTGTTAATATCGGGATTGTCAGGCATGTGTGACCTGCTGCCATAGTGATTAAATGGGTTGTGGAAAAGGGCGGTATTCCAATAGAATAAAGCAATATTATCCATTGTTTCAGGATCAGGACGTACATTAGTTCAGGGCTAAAAAACTATCGCTACTTTAGTTCAGAGTGGCATTTGTTCTGTTATACATTCAAATCATAAACCAAAAATGTCATCTACATCGGTTTCACAGACAAGGCTTAAGCCTAGTCCCAGACTTGAGCTATTTTAACTGAAAGCAACTTGCACTGATAGAGCTTAAAATATATAATTTCCATTGTTTTGTCTCAAGATGCACATCGGTAATGTTTTTCTAAGACAAGTTTATAAAAGTTACTTAAAATGCCCTATGGCCTAATCCTGGCTTAATCTAAGCCCTGTCTGTGAAACCAGGCTGATTTTTATTCAGCAATAATGCATTAAACTGATAAAAAAAAAAGTGACAGTAAAGAAATTTTTAATGTTATCACTTTCAAATAAATGCTGTTCTTTTGAACTTTCCATTCATCAAAGAATCGTGAAAAAAATGTATCACGATTTCCACAAAAAATATGAAGTAGCATAAGTGTTTAAAATACTGATAATAAAAAGAAATGATTCTTGAGCTGCAAATCAGCATATTAGAATGATTTCTGAAGGATCATGTGACACATGATTCAGCTTTGCAATCACAGCAATACATTTCATTTTAAAATATAAAACATTTTAAATTGTAAGTAATATTTCACAATATTACTGTTTTTACTCTATTTTTGATCAACCAAATACAGCCTTGGTGAGCGTAAAGGGAAACTTTTGAACTGTACAAACTGTGCATTTGGAATGTTCAAGTTTTTCCCACCATCTCCACAGGAACTTGCCGAACTCCAGATCCAGATCCAGGAGCAGCATGTGCAGATTGATATGGAAGTGTCCAAACCTGACCTCACCGCTGCCCTGAAAGACGTTCGGCAACAGTACGAGACTCTGGCTTCCAGAAACATCCAGGAATCTGAGGAATGGTACAAATCCAAGGTCAGTCTAACCGCCGTCTAATTAATCGGTTTTCTATCACAACACTATACACAATAATACTTAATAAAATGCATATTTATAATAAGGAGGAAAACATTTTCCCACATTCCACATCTTTCTCTAAATCTATTACCTGCAGCAAGAATAAACATGGTTTGTGCCTGCCAACCACATTTTGTTAGTTAGACCTGTGTAGTTCAGTAACATTAAAGGGATAGTTCACCCAAAAATTAAAATTAGACCATGATTACTCACCCTCAAGTCATCCTTGGTGTATATGACATTCTTCTTTCAAACAAATAAAATCGGAGTTATATTAAAAATGTCCTGGCTCTTTAAAGCTTTATAATGGCAGTGAATGGCTGTTTCTGTTTTAAAGTCCATAAAAGTGCATGTATCCATCATATAACTGCTCCACACGGCTCCGGGAGGTAAATAACAGGCTTCTGAAGTGAAGTGGCACATTTGTGTAAGAAAAATATCCATATTTAAAACTTTATAGACTAAAATAACTAACTTACGGCAGTCAGCGGTACATGAGTCGACTTAAAGAGTAACCCTTGACCCTTGAACCCTTGACGCATGCGTATTGACGAAAGCAGAAGTGCAGAGGATAGAGCAAAACAAAACACCGGTCATGAATCAGAGTGTAAAATGAGAATTTTTAAAAAGAAATGGAGGAGGATTTCGATATAAAGAGAAGAGGGGCTTGAGTTTGACTATCTGCGAGAGGTGTCAAAGCTTGCGAGGCTTCTATACATCGTGTCAGGGGTCACTCTTTTGCCATAAAGTCGACTTGCGTACCACTGACCACCGGAAGCTAGTTATTTTAGTCTATAAAGTTTTAAATATGGATATCTTTTTTACACAAACACGTCACTTCACTTCAGAAGGCCTTTATTAACCTCCCGGAGCCGTGAGGAAGTGAAGTGAAGTGACGTGTGGTCAAGTATGGTGACCCATACTTGGAATTTGTAGTACAGTAGTGAACACACACACACACACCGTGAACACACACCCGGAGCAGTGGGCAGCCATATTGCTGCGTCGTCCGGGGAGCAGTTGGGAGTTCGGTGCCTTGCTCAAGGGTCTCACCTCAGTCGTGGTATTGAGGGTGGAGGAGGGTGCTGGTTATTCACTCCCCCCACCAACAATTCCTGCCGGACCTGAGACTCAAACCCACAACCTTCCGGTTACAAATCTCTAACCATTAGGCCACGACTGCCCTGGAGCAGTTATATGGAGCAGTTATATGGAGCAGTTATATGGAGCAGTTATATGATGGATAGATGCACTTTTATGGACTTATGGACGAAGAGCCAGGACACTTTTAATATAACTTCAATTGTGTTCGTCTGAAAGAAGAATTTCATATACCTAGGATGGCTTGAGGGTGAGTAAATCATCATCTAATTTTCATTTTTGGGTGAACTAACCCTTTAATACATTTACCTCCGGGTTTCACAGACCAGGCTTAAAGGGATAGTTCACCCAAAAATGAAAAAAAAAAAATGACCCCATGATTTACTCACCCTCATACGGAGCCCCTAATGGGAAGTGGTGGTGAAAAAAATTTAGGATGGGAGGAAAAAATGTTTTTCAAATCTTTTGCGTTCCCTCGCAAAACATTTGCATTCTCTCGCAAAACCTGCTGTGAGTTCGGAGTGTAAACACTTCCTGTTTAATGTCCCGCTGGCAGTGTGCTTTAATAATGGAGCGGTTCATAGTTTTAATTTGAACTTGGACTTAAGTATAAAGAAATACGGTCAGTGCTTAGTTCAAGGAGTTCAGTAAAGTTGGCCATATATTCACAGATTTCCCGGATCAATAACTCGAGAGCGAAACGTTATTAAAACACAAATGACACCTCTTTAACGTAGACAACGAGCTACAACCTAATTTTCCTCAAAACGAGCCTTATAATATGAGAGACAAGTCCGAAGGGACTGTCTGCAAAGTGCAAAACCCGAAAAGCGTTACTACAAAAATAGGCAATAACTTCAATGTTACACATTGTAGTGACCCCAAATTCAGTTTTCACATCAATGCTCTCCTACTGGTCATACTACAACACTTAGTTTGATGATTCATCATAAATCACCAGATTTTAAAGGCCAAGAAAGTGCATCCATCCATCATAAAAGATATCCACACGGCTCCGGGGGTAAATAAAGGCCTTCTGAAGCAAAACAATGCTTTTGTGTAAGAAAAATATCCTTATTTAAAACTTAAAAACTGTAATCTAAAAACTGTAATATGGATATTTTTCTTACACCAACACATCGCTTCACTTTAGAAGGCCTTTATTAACCCCCGGAGCCATGTGGATATCTTTTATGATGGATGAATGCTCTTTTTTGGCCTTTAAAATCTGGACCGCCATTCACTGCCATTATAAAGCTTGGAAGAGCGAGGACATTTTTTAATATAACTCTGATTGTATTCGTCTGAAAGAAGAATGTCATATACACCTAGGATGGCTTGAGGGTGAGTAAATCATGGGGTAATTTTCATTTTTGGGGGAACTATACATTTAAGCCTAGTCCCAGACTGAAATGCAGTTTTAACCAAAGATTTCAGTGCAATTGTTTTGTCTCAAGATGCACACCAGTATGTTTTTTTCCAAGGCACGTTTATAAAAGCTACTTAAATGTCCTAAATAAACAAAGACCTAATCCTGGCTTAATCTAAGCCCTGTCTGTGATACCAGGCCTTACAGTACATATTGATTTTAAGAGTCTGAGCTTCTATGCTAATTTTATAGCTCTATTACTGTATGTGTATTTTTATTTCTCCAAAGGAAAGATACTAAAGAACAACAAATGAACAATAAAACAAAGGATCATTTAGCATTATTGAGTGGAAGTGCTGCTGATCTTGTAAAACAGTGTGAGATGTTTCAGGAATGAGTATCAACTCAGACATGGCAGATGGTCGCCGTAGAGGCTTGTGTGGATTTCAAGACCATCTGCTCTTTTGTCACAGTATTGATCATCCTAATGGACCTATTGATCTATTAGCCTACATCTTCAAACTTGAAATTAGCACAATCATTCAGTTGTAAACAGAAAACAAAAGCCAGAGAGGCAGATGGAGCTTAATCTTAATCTCAGACTTTCTCTTTCTTTGTAGTTTGCTGACCTGTCTGAAGCTGCTGCCCGCAACAATGACGCGATCCGTCTGGCCAAGCAGGAGGCCAATGACTACCGCCGCCAGCTTCAGTCTCTCACCTGTGACTTAGAAGCTCTTAAAGGAACTGTGAGTACTGGAGAAAATATATTAGCATCAGTTCTTTTAGTATCATTGAGGTAATATAATGCTGAAACAAAATAAGTTTAAGTTTGCTGTCAAATCGATGAATCGCATCTAATAACATAAGTTTGTTATATATATATATATATATATATATATATATATATATATATATATATATAAATAATATAAACACAAACTTATGTTAGATGCGATTAATCGATTTGACAGCAAACTTTAACTTATTTGGTTTCAGCATTTCTCATTTTTATTTAGTGACAGCACTATTTTATTTCCAGTAACAAAACGTTTTTTATGGTTTTAGTTGACTATAATAACCCCGATTATCATTTATTAAAGTGCTTTATATTATGGCTGCTTGAATGTCAAATTATCGGATCCATAATTTCAGAATGAGTCTATGGAGCGTCAGATGAGAGAGATGGAAGATAACTTTTCCATCGAGGCATCCGGTTACCAGGACACCATCGGCCATCTAGAGGACGATATCCGTAACATGAAGGATGAGATGGCACGTCATCTACGTGAATACCAGGATCTGCTGAATGTTAAAATGGCCCTGGATATTGAGATCGCCACCTACAGGAAGCTTCTGGAAGGGGAAGAAAGCAGGTGAATTCTTGCTTTTGCAAGTTTATATTTTTGTTTTGGGATTATTTAAAGGTGCCCTCAACATGGACTTAGAGGAATTAATGCAGCAGCTTCACAAACAACCACACATTATCATTATTATATATCAAATAAAGATTGTTACAATTACATCGTTACACCAGTAGGTGGCGACAAGTAGGGTTGGGTACCGAACTCGTTACTTTTAAGGGCACCAATCGAATTACATCGGTACTACCGAGTACCGATTCACATTAAATCAATCTGTACCAAATTTCGGTACCTGAGAACGCATCTGGTGATATAGACTAGTGTCTGTGAATATTAAACTGTAAAAAGACTATTTAAATACGAATCCTGCGTGTCTCTGTGCGAATGAATGCCGTAGAAGCACGGTTTACCACACACACACACACACACACACACACACTATAGCGCTCACTATCACTATGACGATCGCGTGTTTCCATCTCTGCCGTCTCATATGAGGACATGAACGCACGAACGTCATCTCCAGAGCCACCGAGAGTGGACTCCTAGAGAAAACTACCGTTATATCATAAACACAGAAACTCAAAGGTCTTCACGGCAACACGTCAAAATAAAAGTCCGGTTTATCTTAACAAATACATCACTGTTGTACAGTAGAATTTAGATACATCTCAATTAATATTACTAACATTAAAGTAATAATAATAATCAAAACTTTATTTTTTAAGTAATAAATTAAATTTTTTCTGTTTTAATGTTTTAATTTGAACCGTATAAACCTCATTTTAATCAGACAAAAAAGTGTAATTAAATTAAAAGATCAATTAAATGAATGTCTTATGTCTTCATTTGATTACCAGAAAAAACACAACACATAATTTGTGTGAAATCTTTTTATAGAAATTAAATTAAAAAGAAAAAAATAGCATGGTTGTTTTTATTCATTAAAGTAGCCTACTATTTACTAGTAAATATTACAGTATACAAACATCCCAGACAATTGCAGACAGAGACCAGGGCAGATCTGGCATAATGTCAATAACACTTCTATAAATGACTTACAGGTTATTTATAGTTATTGATGTAAACATCCCTAAAGTACCAAAAAAAGGTACTTTTGGGTACTGGTACCGAATTTCGGGTACCGGTACCGATACCGGTTAAAATGTGAACGGTACTCAACCCTAGCGACAAGTTACTGTATTTGTCATTGAATAATTCAAGATATTTGTTCATCCAGTTGATTCATCCAGTAAGTGAGTGTGTCATTGAATCATCCATTCAAACCATTGTTTTTTTAAATAATTCATTCAAATTAAATATATTTTTTAAATAGACTGCAACAATTAACATTTAGTCAGAACCTCTAGTAAATTGTTATTTTGTTTAGTTGTCTATTTACAATCGTGGGATAATAAATAAAAAAATGGTGATTCTCAAATTTATCCAGAATCGTGCAACGCTACTATTTATATACTTTTAAGAAATATTGTGAATTAGCTTTTATTTTTTTACATTGTCAGTTTCCATTTTAATTTTAGTTAAATTATTAGTAATTTTGTTCTAAAATAGAAGTATTTAGGTTTAATTTTTTCAGTTAGTTTCAGTTCAGTCTTAGTTCAGTTTAAGTTTTTCATTAATATTAATATTTTATTTTATTTCATTTTTTTTTCAATTGACAGTTTTAGTTTCAGTTAACATTATCACTAACTAAAACAAAGAAAGCATTTTTAACCCTGTTAACTAGACATTATTTTATCAATTTTATTTGAATTATTCTGTCATGTCAGCCCCTTAAAGTGACACTCTTTTTATTAAGTTACTGTAACTATAAATATATCTTTCAAAAGTACTATTTAGTTATTTAAGGCTTAAACTTTTTAATGATATGAGGATAATCATTTCTATCTTTATTTCTCTCTAGGATCACCACACCATTTCCCAACCTCACATCATTAACCATGCGAGGTATGTGTGCTTCAGATCATCCTTATGTGTGTTGTGAACATTGGGACAAGAATGCTGAATGTAAATAATGTATGACAATTAACCATAAAACCATGCATACTTATGATAGTAAATATCAACTTTTAAAATAGACGCTAAAAGAATATGCTTCACATGTCCCATACCTTGTGTTAAAATCGCATCCAATCATATCAAATCAAATACATTGTACATGCATGCAATAATCATGGTTTGTGTATAAATCAAAATGGTAAATTTTCCTATTCAGCCCAACTGAATAGCTTTGCATATTTTTGGGCTTATGCAATTCAGTCACATTAACATAAAACCAGTTGAGAATCACTGGCCTGGAAAAAAATGTATCACAATAGGAGACTTCCCTCTGTCTGACCCCGTTGAAGCACAATCACACTTTACAATGCAATAACTATATCTGGATTGGTATTTTCCCTGCAGAGTCCATGAGGGAAACCAGGCCTATGATGGACAGCCAGTCAAAGAAAGTGGTTATAAAGACCATCGAGACCAGAGATGGACATGTGAGTGGCATGAAAAGAGTTTTTATATAGCATATTAAGTTCTTATATGAAAAATGATAACCTTCTGACCTTTCAATCATCGCAGATAATTAACGAGTCCACCCAAAACCAGGATGACGAATGAACCGCATGCGTACCTGTGACCAGTAGGGGCACTAGAGAGCTGAAGATCCACGCTGAGTAGAACGAGGAAGAGAATTAAGTTTCTTTTGTTGTTTCTGTTGAGAGTAAAAAAGAGAAAAACAGCTTTAAAGTGCCTTTTTTGCATTGCCACATTAGAGCGGTCTGTAGCAGAGCTGTATTAGAGCTGAAAAGACAATGTAGGCCACTGAGTAAACCAGCTTTAACGGTTTATGTTTACCACAACGTCTGTAGTTTACACTGTTGAAGACCACAGGAACACACTGCTTCAACTATTTCTGTTTTGTATAATTATTGCAAATGACCAAAAACTTGATGAACTCGTGTCTCTTTCACCATAAGAAGACCAAACTGTCAACAAATTTCCACAAATTCAATAAACCTTTAAATGAACAATCAGATTCCATTCTTTCAGTGTTTGTCTTTCATTTACTCTATGCAAAATGAACTAAACATTTGAGGAATGCTTCTCTGTTGCACAGTAAAAACCTTCCACGTCATAAAAATAAACAGATTAGCTGGATCTATCTGGGCAATGAGCAACACAACATTTCTATGATTTCATTAAAGGTTATTTGTTGGACACAATCATTAGTCCTAAAAGGTTAGCCCAAATGAGAGCATCATCTCATCATGTTTAGTGATTAGTTCTCTGCATGCTTTACAAGCTGACAATCAATAGGCTACCCCATTGCAAGACATCCACATTCTTTTGCCTATACTGTAGAGTGGATACAAATAGAAATAAAAAGATGTCATGTTATTATATGAATTCCTCTAAATGATTTACCTTCATAACCGATCACAAATCCATTTCTGCTTGAGGATGAAAGCAAAGGGCAAAGACCAGGTAAATGGTGCCAGTCAGAAGGATTTGCATATTGGCATTGATTTTTATGCAGGATTAAGATATTAAAACGACTATGTTGAAATTTGTGTGAAAAGTGTTATTTTTATTTCACTGAGATACTACTATAATTTTGAATAATATTTAAAATGAGTTTTTATTATATTTTATATATTATATTTATTATTATGTATTATTTATATTTAATTGTAGGTAAAGTTTCTGTAATTTTATTGTGCTTTTTTGCCTTTTTTTATTTAAAGGGTTAGTTCACCCAAAAATGAAAATTCTGTCATTAATTACTCACCCTTATGTCGTTCGAGACCCGTAAGACCTCCGTTCATATTCGGAACACAAATGAAGATATTTTTGTTGAAAGCTGATGGCTGAGAAAGGCTTCAGTTAGGCCTCCATTGGCATTCAGTACACTTATACTCCCAAGACCGATAAAAGGCACTTAAAACGTCGTTACAAAGTCCATCTCACCACAGTGACTCTACAATAATCTTACGATGCGACGACAATAGTTTTTGTGCGCAAAAAAAAATCAAAATAACACCTTTATCCAGCTTGTTATCGCCTTCCGCGTGTGCCTCCACGACGCATGCGCGAGAATATGACGTAGCGCCGGGGTTCGGGAATCCTTGAAATGCGCACTTTAACCCCATTTTGAGCACTACACCGAGACCTAAAGCACGATCAATGTAGAATCCAACAGCTGAGATACGCGCGTCTTCCTCTGCTTGTAAACAAATCACTTCTGGGTCATGTGTCCGAACGCCGGATCTGCGCCATATTCTCGCGCATGCGTCGTGGAGGCACACACGGAAGGCAGTAACAAGTTGGAAAAAGGTGTTATTTTGATTTTTTTTGCGCACAAGAACTATTGTCGTCGCATCGTAAGATTATTGTAGAGTCACTGTGGTGAGATGGACTTTGTAACGATGTTTTGAGTGCCTTTTATCCGTCTTGGGAGTATAAGTGTACTGAATGCCAATGGAGGCCTTTCTCAGCCATCAGCTTTCAACAAAAATATCTTCATTTGTGTTCCGAATATGAACGGAGGTCTTGCGGGTCTCGAACGACGTGAGGGTGAGTAATTAATGACAGAATTTTCATTTTTGGGTGAACTTACCCTTTAACTATATCGTTTTATTTTTTTAGTTTTGTTAAAACATCAAATCATCAAATTAAACTAAATAATTTTTAATTTTATATATATTTCAGGGTTTTTTTTTTTGCCTTCAGATTTTTGAATGGTTTTAGTTTTATGTTAATAGTTAATGCTTTGTACAAACCTCCCTTACAAAGACAAGGATGAAAACAGTCTTCCACACACACACACACACACACATATCTATATATAAATAGCAGCCATATCACCTGTAGCCCAAGACTCGTTTCCCACTGAAGCTTAAGCAGGGTTGAGCCTGGTTAGTACCTGGATGGGAGATCAACTGGGAAAACTAGGTTGCTGCTGGAAGAGGTGTTAGGGGGCGCTCACCCTGTGATCTGTGTGGGTCCTAACACTCCAGTCTGATGGGGACACTATACTGTAACAAGCACCATCCTTTGGATGAGACGTTAAACTGAGGTCCTGACTCTCGTGGTCATTAAAAATCCCAGATCCCAAATTTGCCCATTGGCCCCTATCCATCCAGGCCTCCTAATCATCCCGATACACAGAATGGCTTCACCACTCTGTCTCCTCTCCACCAATAAGCTGGTGTGTTGTGGGCACAATATGGCTGCAGTCACATCATCCAGGTGGATGCTGCCCATTGGTGGTGGTTGAGGAGTATATATATATATATATATATATATATATATATATATATATATATATATATATATATATATATATATATACATATTAGATGTTAGCAGCAGAACTTTCAAGTCCTGTAAGTTGCGAGGTGGGGCCTCCATGGATCGGACTTGTTTGTTCAGCACATCCCACAGATGCTCGATTGGATTGAAATCTGAGGGATTTGGAGGCCAAGTCAACACCTCAAACTCGTTGTTGTGCTCCTCAAACCATTCCTGAAATTCCATTTTTGCTGTGTGTCAGGGCGCATTATCCTGCTGAAAGAGCCACAGCCACCAGGGAATACCGTTTCCATGAAAGGGTGTACATGGTCTGCAACAATGCTTAGGTAGGTGGTACGTGTCAAAGTAACATCCACATGGATGGCAGGACCCAAGGTTTCCATGAGCACTTAACCTCTTAAAAAAAAAAAAAAAACTTTCCTTTTCTCTTTCTCCTCCTCTTTCCCTCCCTACTCTAGCCTGTGCTACACTGAGAAATGTACACGGACTAAGTATTTCAGGCACTTGTTGCGCTCACTCGACTCTTCACGACCAATCGCTTATTGTACCCCCAAGTTGTAAGTCGCTTTGGATAAAAGCGTCTGCTAAATGCATAAATGTAAATGTAAATAAATGTAAATGTTCCCAGCAGAACATTGCCCAAAGCATCACTGCCTCCACCGGCTTGCCTTCTTCCCAAAGTCCATCCTGGTGCCATGTGTTCCCCAGTAAGCGATAAACCCGGGCATCCATGTGATGTAAAAGAAAATGTGATTCATCAGACCAGGCCAACTTCTTCCATTGCTCCGTGGTCCAGTTCTGATGCTCACGTGCCACTGTTGGAGTTTTCAGCGGTGGACAGGGGTCAGCATGAGCACCCTGACTGGTCTGCGGCTATGCAGCCCCATACGCAACACACTGATGAACTGTGTATTCTGACACCTTTCTATCAGAACCAGCATTAACTTCTTGAGCAATTTGAGCTACAGTAGCTCGTCTGTTTGATCGGACCACACGGGCCAGCCTTCGCTCCCCATGTGCATCAATTAGCCTTGGTCGCCCATGACCCTGTCGCCGGTTCACCACTGTTCCTGCCTTGGACCACTTTTGATAGATACTGACCACTGCAGACTGGGATCATCCCCACAAGAGCTGCAGTTTAGGAGATGCTCTGACCCAGTCAGCACATTCACTTTTGAGGACAAAATGTTAACTAACAAGATATAATCAGTGTTATTCACTTCACCTTTTTTTTCAATCCTTTTTTTCTATTGCCTTCATCTAAATAAAACCATATTTGAGTAATTATCATTAAATCTGAATTCAGACTGAGAAAATCCAGACACTCTGTCATGTGTACAGCCTGCATGGAATAGGCATACAATCTAATAAAATTTTAAATATTTCATGTTTTAATTCAATTATGCCTCTCTATATGACCTTTACAGGGTTAAGGTAATTTAAAAAATGCTGTTTACATCGCAGAGTGAAGTCATTAGCATGTAAATGGAAGCGTTTTCATCCAGTTCTATTTCTACAGTCCAAGTCTTTTACTCGTCTGCTCTCTAGTGGACATTGGTTTCAATTGCACATGGGTGAAGAACGTACATAAGTGATATTTGTATCAGTTTCATGCTGTAAATAGTAAAACCGGTCTATATATGTAGAAGCAGAATACGAGTCAAAAGAATTACAAACAATTCTTATGATGAAAATTGGCTTATGTGAAGTAAGCAAATTAGATCTTTAGGATTTTTGGTGTAACCATGACAACCAATAAAATTTAAGAAATTTAAAAGGTTAAGAAATAAGGAAAACAATAAAACAAGGTAACCATAGTTTCACCAAAGAGTAATGCAGTGTGACAGTCTGAGAAACCAGAAATTACAGTATGTCTCAACTATTTTTCAATAGGTCTACATAGGCCTATTATTTGGAGTATATAGGCCTTTGTAGAGGGATAAATCTTAGATTTTTTAAATTTTTATTAATTAGGCTATTAATCCAAATTTAAGTCGTTTTTTGTCGGAATCAATCCCAGAGCACCCTACTTTCATCCACCAAATGGACTGAGAATTCAGAACATTTCAGAATTGCGAGATGTAAACTTACAGTGTCAGAATACACAGTTCATCAGTTTGTTGCGTATGGGGCTGCAGCCGCAGACCAGTCAGGGTGCCCATTCTGACCCTTGTCCACACCCCAACAGTGGGCATGTGAGCATTAGAACTGGACCATGGAGCAATGGAAGAAGGTGGCCTGGTCTGATAAATCACGTTTTCTTTTACATCAAATGGATAGCTGGGTGCGTGCATTGCTTACCTGGGGAACACATGGCACCGGGATGCACTTTGGGAAGAAGGCAAGGCGGTGGAGGCAGTTTGATGCTTTGGGCAATACTCTGCTGGGAAACCTTGGGTCCTGCCATCCATGTGGATGTTACTTTGATACGTACCACCTACCTAAGCATTGTTGCAGACCATGTACAGCCTTTCATGGAAACGGTATTCCCTGGTGGCTGTGGCTCTTTCAGCAGGATAATGCGCCCTGACACAAAGCAAAAATGGTTCAGGAATGGTTTGAGGAGCACAAAAACGACTTTGAGGTGTTGACTTGGCCTCCAAATTCCCCAGATCTCAATCCAATCGAGCATCTGTGGGATGTGCTGAACAAACAAGTCCGATCCATGGAGGCCCCACCTCACAACTTATAGGAATTAAATGATTAAATGATCTGCTGCTAACATCTTGGTGCCAGATACCACAGCACACCTTCAGAGGTCTAGTGGAGTCCATGCCTTGATGGGTCAGGGCTGTTTTGGGGACCAACACAATATTAGGTGGTCATAATGTTATGCCTGTTCGGTGTATATATATATATATTTATTTATTTTTTATTTTTTTTTATTTTTTTTCCAAGGCAGAAACTCGCTTCCATACCATAGTGCACCACCTGGAATAAAAAATGATTGAGGACAAGCACATTGTTCAAAACGTGAAAACAAATGTTGATATTTTGCTTCCAATGCAAAGACGTCACATTGTGAGTGATTTTAGCATCAGAATTTTTTGGCCTGTACTGTGCATTAATATTTTACTTCTTTTTAGCTCTTCTGTCTCAAATGTCTGACATGAAGATGTCCCTGAACCATGGTTTTACTACAAATAGAACCAAAAAAACATATAGTTAAACCATGGTAACCACAAATGAACCATGGCTTTGCTCTAACCATATAGTTTAACCATGGTATTTGTGGTAAAACTGTGGTTATATAAATGGTAATCAATTAGCCAAAAAAACATGGTTACTACTCTTTTACTATAATAAAACCATGGTTAATTTTCGTAAGGGAAACCTTGATTAGATAGTAATGAAACTATAAGAGAGTACAAACTACTGTTTCTCCCTTTTTACACAGTTTTAAGTGATGGAAGGAATAAGAGTTTAAGATGGGAAGGAATAATCTGGGCTTGATTACAATCATGAAGACACAGGGTCTGATGAGAAGAAATTGCTGCGTCCATAGCGCCATCAATTTAATCACTAATAGCATCCAAATTAAAAACTGATGATTGGACGGAGACAAAAAGGCCACAAGAAGCAACGGAAGAAGAAGAAGCTCAGAATATTTTTCCTTACATTGAAAATGTTTTTAGTGGTCTCTTACTGTCATGACATGGATAATTCAGCCCTTAAACTGTGTTTAACAAACTCCGGTATGGAAGGGCCTGACTGGTGTTGTTCTGATTCAGTAATTACAGGTCTAGCAGCTGCAGGGACACACATCTGAGACGTCTGAAATGGTCCACAGCCCTGCAGTGCAGATTTCATTACCTCCTCCAGAAACACTGTGAGGGGCAATCTGTGTCATCAGCAGGGATTTAGGGGAATCATGCACGAAGGAGAGAGAGCATTGGGACGGTCTCTATATGTCTGTCAAAACAGAGAATTTTACTTTTTACAAATCAACAAATGTGATAATGAATCTGCACAACAAGCGGCACAAATTTATGGCAGTCCAGGTTCTCATCATTCTATTCATATTCTGAATTAACATTTTAATGTGTTCTTAAAGCTTTTACAGATACAGTAGTAGCCAAATATGACATCTAACCTAGGAAAATTTACCTAAAAAAATTCTTAACATTTACATTTAGTCATTTAGCAGACGCTTTTATCCAAAGCGACTTACAAATGAGGGCAATAGAAGCAACTAGAGCAGTCAAGGGCAACAAGCAAGTGCTGTAACAAGTCTCAAGCACAGAACAGAATTTTTTTTTTTTTTTTTTTTTTTTTATAAATTAGACAGACAGACAATGATTATAATGATAAGTGCTAACCCCCTGGAGCCGTGTGGATTACTTTTATAATGGATGGATGCAATTTTTGAGGCTTTACATTTTGGGCAGCCATTATAAATCTTGGAATAGCCAGGACATTTTTTAATATAACTTCGATTGTATTTGTCTGAAAGAAGAAAGTCATATACAACTAGGAGGAGGGCCTGAGGGTGGGTAAATCAGGGGCTTATTTTCATTTTTGGGTGAACTATCCCTTTACAGATTTTAATTGTCAATTGTTTTATTTGTGATAACGCAATGAAACATGCCAATTTGTTGCCATAAAAAAGAATTTATACTCATGCAAAAACAACATAGAACTTACAAAATATGAATAACTGATTATGATGTAGTTGCTACCAGTCCCACTCTACCACCGCCAGAGACCAGCCATCCACCACTGACCACGACCGACATGAGGGAGTTGCATGTGCCCGCCTGTGATCGACGAGACCAATCCCAGGCAGAGGTTGAGAGGAGTCATCGCCCCGGAGCCCGGACCACAGCGAGGGTCTGACCAGGGGCGTGAGCCAGCAACATTGTGCGTCGAGGAGGGCGTACTCGTGGAGCTTGAAGGCTGGGAAGGGAGCCCTGCCCACCACCCCGCCGCGGTGGAAGCAACGAGGACCTCTGAGGGCTATTCTGAGGAACTGAAGGACATTTTTCTGGACAATTTAACATACTTTTTTGGAGAGGTTATACCCAGTCCCCCTGTATCTCCAGCACCCTCTGTATCTCCTGTGTTCTCAGAATCTCCTGCGCCCCCTGTATCTCCAGAGTCTCAAGAGTTCCCGCCCAGCCTCCCTCACCCACCTCCTCAGTCAGCCAGTTCCTCAGCCCTGCCTCCACTGCTGTCCTTCAGCCCCTCTGCTCTGCCCACATGCTGTGTGGACCCGCCCCGGTTCCTCAGTCCATCAGTTCCAACCAGCGCAGAGGATCCCCTGTCGTCGCCGCCAGTCTCTGCACCCTGCACTCCACCGCGGCCTGTCGACACTTCGGCTGCACCCTGGCTCCTCCCTCCCACGGCTCCACCGGAAACCTCCGGCCATACGGCTTCTCCGGGTTCCTTCGTCTCTCCGGCTCCGCCTTGGTCAGTTGTCGACCTGCCTGCACCTTCGGCTTCGTCTGGCTCCACCTTCCCCTCAGCTTCGCCTTCATCCTTGGTCCCACCGGCTCAGCCTCTGTCCTGCGGTCATCCGGCTCCACCTCGGACACTCGTCGCCACAGCTCCTCCTCTGTCTCCTGGGCCTCCGGTCTAGCGCGGGCTTATCGACCCAGCAGCTCCTCCAGCGGCTCCATCAGTGGCTGCTTCGTCGTTGGTGGTCCCCAGGGTGTTTTCCACCGAGTCGTCGACACCATGGCTCCTTCCTCCTCCGACTTCTGTCCTGGCTGGCCTCTGGCACATCATCTGGCTTTTCCTGCTCCAGGATCCCCATTGGCTCCTCCCTCCTTCCACGCCCCCATGGACTTGTTCTTTCATTTGGACTGTTTTTCTTTGTTTTGGACTCTGTGTTTTCTCCTGTTTGTTTCTTCGCCCTCCTCCTGAGCCCCCACTCTCCCTCCTCAGATGTTCCCTTTACGGCGCGAGGACGCGCCTACTCGGAGGGGGCGTAATGTTACATGTCTAGTCTGTTTTGCTTGTCTTTGAGTTTGTTCCTTTGTTCCGTTTTCCCGCCATTGTCAAAATGAGTTCATTCCATCACCTGTGTCCAGTTAATAAGTAGGGGAGCGCGGGGCACAATCTAACGCGGGGTTAGTTGTAACGCGCATGTTTTAACCCTTTCCACACATGCCAGAATGATGAAACTTGGTGTATTTACTAGTTGTCTTATCAACATTATTTAGAGAAAAAATAGCGCCAAAATTAAAAAATTTCTGGAAGAATTACAGAACATGTATTTAACCACAGCAAAAGTTAATTTCTTACTTAAGTTTAGTTTTCATCTCTGTTTTTTGTGTTTATTTAAAATAAGACAAATCCGATATTATTTTAATCTTATATCTGTTATTTAACAGTTGAGATCGTTTTTTAATGCTGATCTATCCAGCAGAAGACACGAGCCGTGGTTTAAATCCCAGTTGCGCAGGTTGGGTGCGTTGTAACACTGCGTTACAATGAGCCCCTATTAGAAATATGCCATTATATTCTATACTTTTATGAATTCTTTTGATAAACCATGAGAAAAGGGTGAATAATGACTGAGAGTTAATGTTCAGAAATGATTAATTATTATAATGTTTTGAACTATGCTGTTTAGCTGTATTTAGCGATGTTTTTGTAATCAAACTAAAAAAGGCTTGTATTTTTAATGATTAAAAAATGCCATTATTTTATTTTAAAAAGTTAATAATTGTATTTTGTTGACAAAATATTTGAGTTTGTGTTGTATATTTCTTGATTATATCAGGTAACATTTTAAGCTGTTTATTTGGTCATGTTACATTGTGCCCCACCACCCATGGGGCACCTTGTCACATTTCACTTCCATTCTTTCGGGGTAAATCAAGAAAAAAGTATACACTGTATCAATGAAACAAAACCACATAGTTGTACTAGACGTGTGATATTAATGTGGGAAAAAATAAATACTCTGAACCCCAATTGGATTTACACAAACTGAAAAAGTCAAAAAGCGTAAGGTTGTGCCCCGCTCTCCCCTAATGTCTAGCACCTGTGTCTTGTCAATTACCTTGTTTGCCTCTGTGTATTTAATTCTCAGTGTTTCTTCAGTGTTTGTCCGTCGACGTCGTCTACGTATACTGGTGTTTCTGAGTGTTCCCTGTGAGTTTGTTCATCAAAAGTTCTTGTTCCAAGTTCTCCTTCGCCTTCATGAGTTTTGATATACACTAGTCTGTAATAGTCAATGTATGCTTTTTCCTGTGAGCTTTTAGTTTGTTTTTTTTTCTCCATAAAATCTGCAGCTGTTTTAGCCTAGAAATCTAGACGCACCCTAGCGGCAGAATTTTTTTTCCGCCGCGAGTGTAGTCTAGCAACTCTCGGTAGACCTGAGAGCTGTAAAAACCAAACTCTGGTCAGGCCAATCACAGCGTGTGTAGAGTCGGTGGGCGGGCTTAACATAATGACGGCACGTCACGGCAGAGTTGCGGAGGTTCTGCGTGCTACTCGTAAACAAAGAAGCTGGCGAACAGCGGTCTTTCGAATCGCCTTTGGCCGCAACTCTGGAAGACTTGGAGATAAGCTTTTCTTTGAGAAAACAACAAAGAACGGCACTGAAGTCATTCTTAAGAAAAGAAGATGTGTTCGAAGTTTTGCCTACTGGATACGGCGAAAGTCTATCAACTAACGTTAGCTTGGCTTCACCTTCTTCTTTGCTCTGGTTGGTTGTGGCACTCAAGGCGCTATCCTATTGCATGCAGAGGGAATTTGAAAGACAACCGTTTATCCCGCCCCTCGGATTGAGCCCTGTCAATGGTGAGTTTCCAGACCCAACATCTTGATGTGGGTCTGGTTTGTCAGGCTACAGCTGTTTGGCTTTTTTGCCAAATAATTTTGTCAGATAAATATCTTTAATCAAGTTTAATGCTTTGTTCTTCCATCATATTTAAAATATTCAAAAAATACTTTCCTCATATTTTGATGGTTTAATCAAACGTGTATGCCCTACGCACATCACTTTGGGCCACTACATGTCGACTTTAAGATACTTTGGAGTTATTATTATTATTATTATTATTTTTTTTTGCAGAGTAACAGAAAAAAGTGATTGAGAATTGCAACTGCAATACTTTTTTTTATTACCTGACTAGACATATTTTATATGACCACTAAACTGTTTCCCCGAGTAACTGATTTTCTTTAGTGCTAGTTTCATGTCTTTTGTATCGCTCTGTGCTTCTCACATAATATAACAATATGAATATAGCATAATATGAATAATATATATTTTTATTTTGGGCTGAAAGCAAGATAATTACATTTATCTCTTATAAAACATCTAGATTTTAACATGTTTATCATTGGAGTCACCAAATGACTGATAAAGTCTTTTTTACTTTATTGCAGATATATATATATAATATATATATATTATAACTGGTTCAGAGTGAACTCTGAGAGAGTTTGTGCCCAGATGGGCTTAATAACCCCAGGCACCGTATACATGTTGTGGTTCTGTGTGGGAATGACAGTCTTTTGTGGCTAATTCATGCAAACACTGCATGAATTAGTCAAGTCTGTATGAATCTGTAATGTGACATTACAGTTCAGGGGTCAAGGTTTTGGGGCGCAGAGAAGTAGACTTCACTGCTAAAGCCTGTGGTCAGGGGCAGTGTTTTCAGTTTAACTGCTGCTAGCCACCCACCAAAAGAAAAGGCCATCAAGGTCAACTGCTTCTGGCCAAAGTCACAAGTCAAATTAATAGGAAGGAAGGAAGGTCAAAGGTTAAAGGAGCCCTGAGCAGTCATGGTTTGAATTTGGAATAGCCTACTTCATTAAAATGATAGAAAATCGCTGTATGGCGTATTTAGCCGTAATCATGAATAAATGATGATGAATGTATTTTAAATTACATACCACATTATATAAATGAAGCTATGAAAGGTTAAATTGTTTTAAATAAATACATTTTCAAAGTTCAAAACGGATTTTTAACAATGACTTGTAAACTTTTTAAGACAGACCTTGTGAAATGATTGTTCAAAGTGCTGAGATCTGCTCGCTTTCACGAATCCTCTCAAACAAAGACACAATGTAAGTAAGAGATTCATCATGCAGTTTAGACAACTTTACTGATTTGAATGGAATGTTGTGAGATCGCGAACTGAGTGCTCTTTCTTGCTTTCAAGGCTATTTAGCTATAATCCATTGAATAAAAGTTGTTTTTCATGCAGTTATAGAGGAACGACGGCCAATTACGCTGCAAAGTTTTGGAAGTGACATCTACATACACTATATTGCCAAAAGTTTTGGTACGTCTGCCTTTACACGCACATTTAATGACATCCCATTCTTAATCCGTAGGGGTTTAATATGGAGTTGACCCACCCTTTGCTGCTATAACAGCTTCAACTCTTCTGGGAAGGCTTTCCACAAGGTTTAGGAGTGTGCTTATGGGAATTTTTGACCATTCTTCTAGTCAGGCACTGATGTTGGACGAGAAGGCCTGGCTCGCAGTCTCCGCTCTAATTCCTTCCAAAAGTGTTCTATCGGATTGAGGTCAGGACTATGTGCAGGCCAGTGAAGTTCCTCGCTCATCCATGTCTTTATGGACCTTGCTTTGTGCACTGGTGCGCAGTCATGTTGGAACAGGAAGGGGCCATCCCCAACCTGTTCCCACAAATTTGGGAGCATGAAATTGTCCAAAATGTCTTGGTATGCTGGTATTCCTTTCATTGGAACTAAGGGGTCAAGCCCAACCCCTGAAAAACAACCTCACACCATAATCCCCCCTCCATCAAACTTTACACTTGGCACGATGCAGGCAAGTATCGTACTCCTGGACAAATATTTTATCTGCATAATTAAGGGCGTGGCCACTTGAGTGACAGATGGCTTGCCGCTGCTGGTTTCAGCAACCATGCAGGCACCTCAGCTCCACCCACGTCCCGCCTCTTTGCCCATTTTCGGTTATCCGGGAGTTATCCACCCACTTTGGGCTTCAAAAATGCTCCTTAGAAACCTACGGGTGGCGCAATGGACACTACATCCATTGTTTAATCCAGTCTATGGTCTTTGTCCTGAAAAAACGTTGAAGACCCCTATAATAGATAGTCTGCATTTATTGAAGCCATTAGTCCACATTATTTCAAGCCATCTTTAGAATTTTGTGTTTGAACTTACATTTTTGTGGTAGCTCTGTATATTTCTATGGCATCGCTGTCAAAGAGTATTTAGCTGGTGAAGTGAATTTACTGATTGTAGAGTTAGCGAAAGTTATTATGAGCATTGTAATATTTGAAATGGATGACATAATAGATGACAGTAGACCGGGAAGTGGTTCATTCATAAATTCATAAGATCTTACCTTCATGCTGTGGAAATACTAACCAGAGGAAAACACAAGGAGCGCTAAATATAAATAAAAAGCGCTAAATATAAATAAAAAAGTCTATAGATGTAAATGCAATTTGCAATGCTTCATAGGATTGTTGTTCTTTCCTTCATTAAATCCATTAATTACCCAGTCTTGTACCTTTTGTCTTTTTGATTGATTTTCAAATATATTTGCTTCAAATCAATTTTGTAATGTTGCGAATCACCTTGTAACTGGATGGTTTGTTCATGGGTCCTTAATGAAGACTTAAAATTATGGGGAAAATACTTCATGGCCATTGAAAAAATGGGCAGGCTGTTGGACTCCATAGCCAGACGATTAACCTGGAAGCTTAGCCACCATTACTACTAAAACTTAACCGGATATACTATTATGAACATGTAGAAAGCATGATAGTTTGAACAGATGAACACCCATTAGAAAAGCCTTGGGGTATTGCGCGGCACCGTGACTACACCAAGTTTGTACATCGCCAGCCATTTAAAAGAATCATTGTATTCTTACCAAATATAACTTTTTTGAAAGCTACATAGATAGCAAATATTACATTAAGTTAATATTTAAGTACAAAGACACATTGTATAGATATTTAAGCATTGGCTGACAAGGAACAGAAGAGCTCAATTAAGCTTTATTCGTGTTTGACATGCAGTGGCCTTAATAATGATGAGCGTTTCTGAGCAACTTCTTCCTCTGCGTGATACAAGGGCTAATTGCTAGGGATGAGGCTTTAATTACCATAGTCCTTGATGAAACACTCGTTTTCTTGTTTAACTCTCAACTAGGAGACCAGAATTAATTGCAGTGTTCAAGAGGGGCAAAGTAATCAGAGAAGCATTATAACTAAGTTCTGGTGTCAAATAATAACACAAAAGATAGCTGTCTGTTTCAGAACGCACCGAGAAAAGATGTTGCATGCTGTGAGATCACTAAATTAGAGGTTTACCTCATTTCGAATCACAACTGTTTTCTGTTCTTCTGTCTTATTCCAGAAACAGAAAATGTTTTTATTGCTTGACAAATGTTACCTTGCTGTAAGATTATTTGAAAACATGTCTGCATATGCAACTTATATTCAATGTATACAGCGATCAGGCATGGATATATTAGGCAGAAAGTGGACATTTTGTCCTCAAAGTTGATGTGTTAGAAGCAGGAAAAATGGGCAAGCGTAAGGATTTGAGCGAGTTTGACAAGGGCCAAATTGTGACGGCTAGACGACTGGGTCAGAGCATTTTCAAAACTGCAACTCATGTGTGTTCCCGGTCTGCAGTGGTCAGTGTCTATCAAAAGTGGTCCGAGGAAGGAACAGTGGTGACCCGGTGACAGGGTCATTGATGCACGTGGGGAGTGAAGGCTGGCCCGTGTGGTCCGATCAAACAGACAAGCTGTAGCTCAAATTGCTCAAGAAGTTAATGCTGGTTCTGATAGAAAGGTGTCAGAATACACAGTTCATCAGTTTGTTGTGTATGGGGCTGCATAGCCGCAGACCAGTCAGGGTGCCCATGCTGACCCCTGTCCACCGCTGAAAGCTCCAACAGTGGCACGTGAGCATCAGAACTGGACCACGGAGCAATGGAAGAAGGTGGTGAATCTGATGAATCACGTTTTCTTTTACCTCACGCGGATAGCTGGGTATGTGTGCGTCGCTTACCTGGGGAACACATGGCACCAGGATGCACTAAGGGAAGAAGGCAAGCCGACGGAGGCAGTGATGCTTTGGGCAATGTTCTGCTGGGAAACCTTGGGTCCTGCCATCCATGTGGATGTTACTTTGACACGTACCACCTACCTAAACATTGTTGCAGACCATGTACAGCCTTTCATGGAAACGGTATTCCCTGGTGGCTGTGGCTCTTTCAGCAGGATAATGCGCCCTGACACAAAGCAAAAATGGTTCAGGAATGGTTTGAGGAGCACAACGAGTTTGAGGTGTTGACTTGGCCTCCAAATTCCCCAGATCTCAATCCAACCGAGCGTCTGTGGGATGTGCTGAACAAACAAGTCCGATCCATGGAGGCCCCACCTCGCAACTTACAGGACTTAAAGGATCTGCTGCTAACATCTTGGTGCCAGATACCACAGCACACCTTCAGGGGTCTAGTGGAGTCCATGCCTCAACGGATCATAATGTTATGCCTTATCAGTGTACGTGTACCATGATGTATCAGTTGATCTACTTATATTATACACAGAAATAACACATTTGGTATATCTTATGTGTTACACATGCTTTAACTTGTTGTAGACATTGACTGGCAGTTAGTGATGAATGATGAAATGCATCTCTTATGCTTCAGGACTTCAGGACAGGAGATTTTTTACACTGGAAATGAATTGAAATACAAAACATCATACAAAAGCCTTTAAAATTAAACACTGGAAGCAAATATTGCTGGTTTTTGAGGAAGTGGGCATGTCATCTGCGTGTTGCCATCTGCCTAATTTGGCAAGGTTCTACCAGGTGATACATAAATGTGTGCCAAAATATTGTGTGAGTCAACAATTAAACATGTGGAAGCCATTTTCTCCATCCTTTTATAAGCCAGTAAGTCTATTAATGTAGCCACAGATGCATTGTGGCCTCATGGGATAGTAAAGTGTCCATACACACTTCAGAATCTCACCGGAAGTAGTAGGTCATCTTTGGTAAATGAGCAGGTAAATGATACGTTTAATTATTCCAGCTACTGTGAGAAAAGCCTATAAATGATCCACCACCTGCAGCATCCTCACATTCACTATAGCCTAGCCGGACTCCTTCTTTATGTATACAGACGTGACGTAATGACGCAAAGACATTCTCGAATTTCCCGCGGGTACCAGTCAAATTACAATACATTATTACAAGTTTACCGTTGTGAATCGGGCTATGGTAAGGAGATAGTTTGGAACACTGGCTGGTTAGGTACTTAAATTTATTTTGGATAATTTTTAACAAAAAAGTTACAGACTGCAGCTTTAATTAAATATTACATTTAATTTGTCCGTAAAACATAGTTTTGACTGTTTTGTTGGTGCAGAGATGTGTATTCTGTAAAGACGATTACTAAATTGTGCTGCGTTACATCAAAATAAAGGTTCTTTATTGGTATCTATTGTTCCATGAAGAACCTTTAACATCAATGAGGGAAAAAATGGTTCTTTTAAGAACTGTTCACTGAAAGGTTCTAATCTTTAGGGAACCCATTGATAACTTTCATTCTATATTATGGTACGTGGCGTAATTTAAAAGCCGTTACTTGTCTTGCATCCCCAACTCTGAAAGTCTGTAAACATCCCATTTGTCGTTTTGACACTGCGGTGGCGTTCAGGTGGGTTCATCAAATAGGATTATGCCAACATGACATTAAGGCAGCATTAATTGTATGCGTAAGTAAGAGAGATATTTAAATGAAGCATTCAAATCTGCATCATTTGAGATGTGGAGGTGTCTGAGAGTGCTGAGGTGGGCAGGATAGACCCACGGATCACAGGCTCCACGATGCACTCTGCTCATTACCTGCAGTTAAACCAGCTATAGTCTGCTTGAACCTAACACGAGGCTTTTAGCAGCTCAATCATACAAACTCTTGAACAAGACATCTGATGCCACAAGCGCAGCCGAGTGTGTCAGAAGCTGTAACAGAAGTGTGTTGGTTTATCAGGCCTGTTGTCGGAGCGATAGAGTTTCTTACAAGTGTTTGCCGCTCTCACTGGGATGAGCACGTAATCGGAGCTGAACACCTAGAGCGGAACCGATGGAGCGTAAAGCATCTTATTCTCTTCTCCACCTCGGAATAAGGCCTAGGAGCTCCTCAAACATTCATGAGTACGATAGAAAACTCCTTCAGGCTCCTTTTTGTGATCCTAAATGAAAACAGCGGATTGTTTTACACGTTACTTTTGTGTTGCACTTACGGGTGATTTAGCCGTTCAAAGTTCAGACAGCTGTGATACGCCGGTACTTCAAGAGGGATAAATGTAAGGTCTTCAGAAGTCTAAATATGAACCTCCCAGAGGAGATTGTATTGCTCAGAGTTTGCTTCTCACTTGCTTCCTTTAAATGGGACCTATTATGCCCCTTTTTACAAGATGTAAGGTGTAAGGTTTCCCCAGAATGTGTCTGTGAAGTTTCAGCTCAAAATACCCCACAGCTCATTTATTATCATGCTGTTTTCGTGCATGTATCTTTAAATGCAAATGAGCTGCTGCTCCCCACACCGCTTTTCAGAAGAGGGCGGAGCCTGTACAGCTCGTGCCTCTGACACTCTGCCAACAAAACATCAGTTTGGTTTGGATTATCATCATTCAGCAGTTCTCAATCATCATGAAAGTTTATTATCTGCATGTGTTTTAAAGCCATATCAGTCTAATCTTCTGATATAAGGATTTCTGAGCGCACACATCCAAAGCGTCCCGTGAGTATTAAACTAAGTTCTCTTTCACGTTTTATTACGCTTAAACTGTCAAAAACACACAAGGTTATGTTTGTGAAGGTAAACAGCAAGATATCTTGTGTATTAAAGGGACAGCAGTGTAATATCCCACATGAAAAATACTATAGTATATTATAGTAAAATTACAGTAAAATTACTCCAGTAAATACTATAGTGTTTTTGAACCATACTATAGTAAAGATACTACAGTAAACTGTAGTATATTATAGTATTTACTACACTTTGTTAATTTACTGTAGTATATTTACTATAGTACGGTTCAAAAACACTATAGTATTTACTAGAGTAATTTTAAAATACTGTAGTATTTTTTCATGTGGGATACTATGAGCGGACCAGTAAAATGTGACGTCACATTGCTAGAATCTGCAAACGGATTGTTCTGAGACACTGTTTATGATTTATGGGGATGGAAAAAAGAGGAGTGGGTGGATTTTTTCCATTATAGCATGGTTGTGTGCACACACTGCCAACACACATTTATGTTCGAACACCATGTAAAAGTACATTTTGCAAAATAGGTCCCTTTTAATGAGCAACTTTTTCAGATGCTTCTCCAAGAATTGATTCAGAGAAATACAAATGGACAGAAATTAGACAGTTGTTGACACAGCACAGTAAGAAGAGCTATGACATGAATGTGGTTAGCACAGTATCAGATCATTTGGAAGAGTTTGATAAGAAATGCTTAAATGCAACTCGGTACATTCAACCTTTCTGACTTCAAGGTCCAACGTTGTCGCGGAAAATATTTGAAGCCCTCAACATATTTGTGTTGTGTTCTTCTGCTTCATGACAAATATATTTCTGTTCTAGAACAGAAACTAGGAGGTCAATAAATGAAAACAATTGAATGCAAATAATTTATTGATTCCTGAAGTTTAAAAGAAATATGTATGTTCTACAATAAAAACAAAAATGGATGGCACAAGATAAAATACAAAAAGGTTTAAGGTGATTATTAAAATAATAAATAAATAAATAATGTAAAAATATGCGTTTATTGCATTTATTTGTATAGTTTTTTATTATATATAGCCTATATTAAATATTTGTATTTTAATCAATAAAATATTTTTTTAATTTTATATAATATATATAATAATTTTTCAATTTCCCTTGGAAGTTTTCTGTTAAAAAAACTGAACTTTGATGTCTAAGGCAATGACAAAAATAATAATAAATAACCTAAATTAAAATGCTAAAAATATGTATAACATGTAAAACACATGTTAATAATAATTATATGAATTATTTATTAAATATATTTCATATTTTTATTTTAAAAACATTTTAAACCTGGTTAAAAACCACATCTCTAGAGGAGATACTGTGTTTTTCCTCAAGGAAAAGTTCTCCATTGAATCTCATTGCTTTATAAGAGAAACCGTTGAGATCTCATAATAGAGTTTTATTTCTTCCAGGCTTATCCGCAACACAATCACCTCCCCAAATTGAACCAACAAGCTCTGACTGGGGTTCGAACAGCTGTGCTAAATGTTTCATGCATGTTGTGAAACCACAAAAGGCACTTTTTTAACCTGTGAGCGCTGTGTTTGGTTGCCATGGAAACCTGTGAGCTGAGAGTCCTGGGTGGGGTTTTGTGGACTATGGTCTTTTCAGAATCAGATAAACCAGGCTTTTATCCTGCAACACCCACTCAGAGATGGAGAAGTTAACCTGCTTCATTCTGCTCTCAACGTCCTTGAGTTTTATATCTTTCTCTCTGGCATGCTGTCAGAGTGTCAGTGTAGGCTGACCCTGGTTTTTTTTTTAATTTCACTTGTTGCATTGTTTGAGTGAATTTGTGACTGGCCATGGACTGAATATGCAGCACTTCTGTAGAAAAACACCATTGCTTTCTATAAAGCCATCTGTTGGTATGATGATTGTTTGCCTTGAATATTACAATCAAATATAACCTTAAAAGCTAAACCTATCCCAATGTTGTTCCTAACAGTATGCTTTTTCTTTCTTCTGTAGATCTCTTAAAGGGATAGTTCGCCCAAAAATATCAAAATATTTGATATTATATATTTACTCACCCTCATATAATTCCACTTCAGAACACAATGAAGATATTTTTAATGAAATCTAAGAGCTTTCTGTCCCTCCATTGACAGCTATGCAACTACCACTTTGACACTTCAAAAGAGATCGTAAAACTAATCCATATGAATCGATGAATGAATATTTGTGCGGCTGTTGTCAACAAAAAAAGGCTTTATTGGCTCACTGCGTTTTTCTGCCAAAACAACATGACAACTAGCCTGGATGCCAGCCGAACTTAGCCCCGCCCACAACATTTGAGGTTGGGAAGTTCGGTCTGGACTGGATCCGTTGTGGAGCAACTATGCTCGAACCAGAGCTGTTCGGACCAATGAAATTGTCAGGGCGGGCTTTATACGATGATGGACAGATGCTCAACAGTAACGTAACCAACCACATCACCAAAGAGCACTTGGGTTGAATTCGTTCTAATCCTAAACGGAGAACTTGTTCGTATATGCATTCACCTTTACTATTTCTCTCAAAAATTATGATGGTGTTGGTAAGTACTCTGTGTATCCTTAAATTCTTTTTACAACACCGGCAAAGATCGTTTACACTCCTCTTCTTCTTCTATTTCTTCCAGCGTGCTTGCAGTTGAGTTCTGTTGACAACTATGCGTCGCTCCGTTCCTCTGATTGGTTGTAGGTCTATCCAATTGAGTGCAGAGGCATTTTCTTTCCTGGTTCGGTTGAAACGCCTCATAATCACAGCCCAATGGAGCGATATCAGACTCATATTCTGACTAGAATTGAGTATGATGATGTCAGGCTACATGACAACTAGAGATCAACTGATAGTGATTTTTTATAACCGATACCAATTATTTGCATGTTTATGTGTCCGATAACCGATATATAGAACCGATATTTATTTATTTGTTGTTTTATCGCTGTTTTTGACAATTATAACAACAGCACTGAACTGAACAAACTGATTTATTTAACACTTACTACTGTAATTTCTGAAATGTTACTCCCTCCTTGCACACAAAACACACTTATACATCAATAAATAGAGTCTGAAAGAGTGCAAAAAATGGAATGTGTTTTTTAAATAAAATCTTTGATCAGGTAAACAGACAGGTAATGAATATAGCATGTAAAAATAATTCCGAACACTGTTATGCGGTTTTGCGCGCAATTTTCAAAACGGAATTTATCGGTGAATCCAATTTTACAAAACCGATATCCTACCGATTATGGGAAAATGCTTAAAGCTGCAGTCCGTAACTTTTTTGATTAAAAATTATCCAAAATAAATTTGAGCAAGTATCATGCATCACTTGAGCAAAATATCAGTAAAACCGATTATCGGCCTATCTCTAATGACAACCATAAATATCAGTATTGTATATCAGTATATTATTATTGTTATTACTATTTAACTTAGCATGAAACAGAAGTTGCGATAGTCTTTTCTTCAGTGTCACATGATCCTTCAGAAATCATTATAATACGCTGATTTGCTGCTCAAGAAATATTTATTATTATTATCAATGTTGTGTACAAATTTTTTCAGGATTATTTCATGAATAGAAAGTTTAAAAGAACAGCATTGATCTGAAATATAAAGCTTTTGCAGCATTATAAATGTCTATACTGTCACTCTATCAATTTAATGCATCCTTGCTGAATAAATGTATTCATTTCTTTAAGTTCTTTCCCAAAAGAAAAAAAAAAAAAATTCTCACCAAACCAAAACTTTTGAACGGTAGTACAATGTTACAAAAGCTTTCTATTTCAGATAAATACTGTTCTTTTGAACTTTCTATTCATCAAAGAATCCTAAAAAAAAAAAATGTTTTACACAACTGTTTTCAACATTGATAATAATCATAAATGTTTCTTGAGCAGCAAATTGGTATATTAGAATGATTTCTACAGTATCATGTGACTCTAAAGACTGGAGTAGTGATGCTGAAAATTCAGCTTTGAATCACAGAAATAAATTGCATTTTAAATTCAAAAAGAAAAATTATTTTAAATTGTAAAAATATTTCACAATAATACTGTACCAAACTTTTGACTGGTAGTGGATACTGAAATATTGCATAAAAAATAAGAATGATCAATATTGATTCCATGGTGACTAAATTCTTATTATTTTACAGTGAAATATTACAATAGGAAAATGTATTTTTTACCCTCAAATCATGCAAGGCTAAATCATCACACTGAAAGTTTGCATATGAGAATATAGAAATAAGATGTAAGGACTACTGTGGAAAGGAAGATTTCCAGTGAAAAGAGATGTCTTTTATTTTACAATATAATTAAATATAAATAATGACGGAATTTTTGGATAAACTAAACCCGGCCAGAAAAGGACTGCATTCATCTATTTCTCTCTCTGTGACTCTTTGAATTAAAGGTGTGGATCGATTTTCACACGTGTGTAAATCTATAAATAGTGCAGGGGTGTAAACACACACACACACACACACACACGCACACACACACATCAGGTGAAGAGCATTGTGAGAAAGAGAGAGAGAGCTACATGCAGAATCATCACTCTCAGATTTGAATCTCAGCAGGTTTTACAGCAGGTGTTTCTGGGTAATCACGCTGTACTTTGGTCTCTGTTTTCTCTGCAGGTGGGTGGGGGGTTTGGAAAACAGGTGCTCAAAAACACAGCTGAATGGGAATGGTCCACTTAGCTTGTGTGCGTGAGATCACATCGCAGTCATGTGGGAGTGTCGCATACATCCACACAGCAATTTAACAGGTGCTATATGTTTTAATACAGCGTGAATGGATCCGAGCTCTATAGGATTGAAATAATATGACAGTTTAATTATCACCATGTGCCAACCGCTGTATGAACACAAGACGCATGGCACAACCCCTTCACCTCTTCTTTACGAGAACATATATCTAACATCCATTTTCACTTAAACGTGCTCATCTGATTTATATTCGACACCTGCTGACACTGCACAGAATCCTAGTGAAAACAGATCACAGCAATAAGACTCAAATATAAAGGACACATATTTTTGTGGTTGCTAAGTGACACCAAAATTGGCTCCTAGCCTTCAGGTGAATGGTCTGCTCCCATACACCAAACATTTATTTATTAAACTTTTATTTCACCTGTTGTGTTGGGGAACATTATGTGGATGGAGACATTTTTAAGGTGGAAATATAAAAAAAACCCCATGGAAACCACAGTTTCTGCCAAAATTGTTTATAAAACTGTTCATATGGGATCTCTATCCGAACACTTTTAGAATCTTGTTCAGTTTTTATATGACTGTGGTGGCTAATAACTACCCGTTTTAATATCTGGATTGTCCAATCAGATCTACAGCACCAAAAGCTACAGGGCCAATACTAGATCTCCAGATATTAGATGCATTTATGAAAGTAAATGTCCTTGAGGATGTAATTCAAGACGTTAAATAGAAAACGGAAAGAATGGCTGACGCTTGAGTTGTACGTGCGGTTTTCAGATCACGAGGTCTGATCAGTCAATTGAAGTGCCACGGGGTTGTAACATAACACCAGTGAATGGCTGCATCACTCAAATGAGCTCAAAATCCTGTTTAACAGAGATGTTTTGAAAGAGATAGTAAGAAATTGGATCAGATAAGTCTGCTTTTGGTACAATCTGTTATTTCAGCAGTAAGTGGACCATAAACATACTCAAGTACACAAATACAGACACTAATTCTTGGCTAGCGCATGCTAAATGTACCGTCCTTTTGAATACTTCCTGTTACTGTGGAGGAAACAAACATCCATACTCAAGGGGGCTATAGTCACATTCAAAAATCTGTGCCATTAAACAAAATGGCTGCATCCGAAATCGCATACTTCCCTACTATATAGTAGGCGAAAAACAGTATGTGACAAAAGTAGTATGTCCAGATTACATTCATACACACATTCATACCATATAGAACATACTTTTTAGCAGCTGTGAAGTAATTACTTTTTTAAAATAAGTACCTACTCAAGAGAGTAGCCTATACGATTTCGGATGCAGCCTATGAGATGGGAGTAAAAATAACAGAGCTGGTTTCAGCCCAAACACGTTTTTTAAACGGAAACGGTGCTGCGTTGAACACCCTGTCCTGATGACGCAAGAGTTGCAACTATGGCAGCTGAGAAGGCCATTCTTCCTGTTCTTTTTGAAGAATTTTCAGAGCCTGATGAAATCGGTTTAAATAGGTGTTTAATACTGCAAAATACGCTCGATGTTACAGTCACTGCCCTTGTCGTCCAGAATAAAAGACAACATCCCAATCGAGTGAAGGGATTTGTGGAAACTGTGGTCCCTAATTACCATTGTGATCCAACATGTGCCTCGCATTTCAGGATTGAAAAGGCAAACACTTCAGGTGAAGGATAATCCACTTCTTCCCTCCGAGACTGTTATGATATACATGACCTTATTATTTTTATCGTGAGTAGGCTTATCGTTATTACTGATCACTGTTGTGCTATGATATTGTAATGTTTACCATTGTATAATCAGAGGAGTATAAAAGATTATAAATGTGTCACTCCACAATAGAATAGCAAAATATATAAATATGTATAGTATTTTTATGTTACATTAATCATTGTCTCTTTAATACCGCGTGGATTATATACATGTTGCTGCTGATTGGGCAAATATATTTGACATTCCCACCAACAAGAGAAAACGTATCTCAAACCCCGTTGCACGCCGTTTCCAGGAAACATGTCGTTCAACCCGAAAACCGTAGCAAAACATTGTGCACCGGTTTTGCGCAGCTGCTTTGCGTTCCCCCAAGAAATTGTGTTATTCGCTCGCGAAACCTTTTGAGCTCTTTGCGAGTGAACACAAGGTTTCTCGCAGAACGTAAAGGTTTTTGGAAGGGAACACAACATTTTTCTCGGGGGAAAATACTTTTATGAATACTGTGAATTCAGACATACTACTTTTGTCACACACTGTTTTTCACCTATAGTAGGGAAGTATGCGATTTCAGATCGCCAGTAAGTCTTTCCCTCACAGCCTCACTTTCATTCCTGTTATTCTGTTAGCTAACTATAAATATCCCACGTAGGACGGGATGTTCTTGCGATATGTTCTGGATAGAAAGTTGGATCAGGAAGAGTTGGTATTGATCCATCTTTGAGAAGCAACTTTTGTTTAAATCATTCTAGGTTGGACCCCTAAATATCCTGCAAAAGTTATGGGAATGTAGTGTATAGTCCTTGTCCTATAGTAATGGTCCCCTAAACATTCCCAGAACATCCTGAATGTTCCCCGAAGGTCCGCCAAATAATGTCCCCCAACCCTTAAAAGAACTCTACTGTCTTGGAACGTTCTGGGAGCGTTACCAGGCGACGTCCTTGACACCAGCGGGGACGTTCTGGGAACATACAATTTCCAAATAAACCCTATATGTTCTGAGAGTGTCCTGAATTTTCTGTGAAGGTCTGCCAAATAACGTCATCCCAACCCTTTAAAGAACTCCACATCATGACAGTCTCAGAACGTTCTGGGAACTTTACTAGGCGACGTCCTTGACACCAGAACATGTCTCACTGTTCTGGGATCATAACATTTCTAGCGGGGATGTTGACAGTTACAAACAAACGTATTGCTCCGCTAAGATAGTAGTTGGCCAGAAAGAGAAAACTACAGAGCCCTAAGAGGACATGGTGAAGGAAAAAAAAAGTGAGATGATGGAAGAATTATTTGTAAATGCTTTTGCGTTCTCTCACAAATGCTTTGCGTTCCCCCAAGAAATGTTGCTTTCGCTCACAAAACCTTTTGAGTTCTTTGCGAGCGAACACAAGGTTTCTCGCGGAACGTAAAGGTTTTTGCAAGGGAACACAAAGTTTCTCGGGGGAAAGTACTTTTATGAGTACTGTGAATTCGGACATAGTTCTTTTGTCACATTCTGTTTTTCACCTATAGTAGGGAAATATGCGATTTCAGATCGCCGGTAAGTCTTTCCCTCACAGCCTCACTTTCATACCTGTTATTCTGGTAGCTAACTATAAATATCCCACGTAGGACGGGATGTTCTTGCGATATGTTCTGGATATGAAGTTGGATCAGGAAGAGTTGGTTTTGATCCATCTTTGAGAAGCAAATTTTGTGTAAATCGTTCTAGATTGGACCCCTAAATATCCTGCAAACGTTATGGGAATGTAGTGTAGAGTCCTTGTCCTATAGTAATGGTCCCCTAAACATTCCCAGAACATGTTCCCCGAAGGTCCGCCAAATAATGTCCCCCAACCCTTAAAAGAACTCTACTGTCTTGGAACGTTCTGGGAGCGTTACCAGGCGACGTCCTTGACACCAGCGGGGACGTTCTGGGAACATCAAATTTCCATATAAAATATGGTCTATAAAGTAGGCCTTCCGGGTACATATTGTAGTCTTGCTATTCCTGTCATATATTTATATGAAATAGTATGAGTAGTATGTTAATATGCAATTCCAAATTCAGACGCTAATTTAATCGGTCAATAACGTTCAGTTATAAGTCACTTAAGTAACTACTCTTTCATGAGTAACAACTGTGAATAAGAACAAACTTCTTTTGTCACTTACTGTTTTTCTCCTACTATGGGAAGTATGCAATTTCGGATGCAGCCATATTTTTTCCATAGACTGTAAAAAAAATATGGACGTAGTGTCCGTGACGTCACCCATAGGATTCTGAAGAGTAGTTTTGAAGTGCAAAGTAGAGACGACCTGGCCGTTGCCATTTTGGCAGCGCTTCATCACGCGTCCCTCCCGGATAATAGAAAATGGGCAAAGAGGCGGGACGTGGGAGGAGCTGAGGTGACGCGATGACTAACAGACAGCAGATTAATGGCTATCCACCTGTCACTCAAAGTGGCCACCCCCTTAATTATGCAGGACTTTAAGGCTTTATATAATGTAAACGAATGAGTTCGTTTCACCCCCCTCACAGTTGTCATGAAGGGCAAAAGTAGCCCTATAGACCAAAACCACAATTTGTACCAGGCCGTAAACATGTTTTTTCCTGCTGTAAAGTTGGGCATTTTAACATGGGGCTCAATGAGATTCTGCTCCCTTCTGGAGCCTGTCCCTAGTGGCCAGTCGATGAATTGCAGTTTAAGTCACTTCCGTATTGGCTTCAAGAGAAACTGCGGGAGGTTGCCGCTTGATTTTTTTCCCATCACCATGTCCCTTTAGGGTCTCCGTAGAAAACTGCCTGTAGAAGAAGAGAGTTTACACTAATACCTGCTATAGCACCCCTAGTGGCAATGCTTCTTGTGTTGCACTCTAATTTGCATTTTTACTTGTTTCAAAACACAACATGTGAAACTGAGTTTCAAAGAATTGTCTAATATGTTTACAACAGTGTTAATCTGACATCTTTCATAATATCTTAATTTGTGTTGTTGAGGTTTGGAAGGACATGAGGATAAATTATGACAAATGTTTCATAAAGGAAAATTAAGTCATTCAGAATGGGTCCTGTGTGGATTCTGAGTGTATACTTGTTTTGTTTTTGACACCACAGCCTTCTATAACCTTCTTTTAATCTCATCCAGCCAGCAATTCTGACAAAGTGTTTTGTTTAAACATCATAAAAAGGTTGCCCTTTTGCAATTGCACATGACACACGTTCACTTGTACACACACACACACACACACCCACACGTACAGTAACCACACAGGTTTGAAGAAGGCACAGGAAAGCGCCCAAGAATAAACATCAGCGCGTATCACTGACTCAGATCAGTGAATGCATATATGCTTACCGCTCAAGTAAATGGGCGAGTGAGTTTGACAGTGAATGGGAGAGAGAGCCTATAATCAAGCACAGTTTAGCAGTGGGAAGGGTCACACTGTGAGCGGCAGGGGGAGAGCAAGAGAGAGAAGAGAGAGAAAGAGAAAGAGAGAGAGAAACATCTCCCATCTGTGTGTTTATTCTCTTTACAGTGTAAGAAAGGCATGCGACAGGGAATCAGGCCTGAATGATGAGCTCAAGAGGGATTTTTACAGATGGGATGCGGTCCCTGCGGGAGATGCCAACCCTGTGACTTCCCTTTCTAATGATCCTCTCTGATCTTTGACGTCCCTGCTCAGAGCACGCTTTCCCACCTGAGGAGTCTGTTTCCAGAGTTTCTCTCCCCTCGCTGACGGACGGAGTCAACTGGAGAACATGTCAGAGCTAAGCTCCAAAAAACAAGGATTTAAAAAATGCCGGAGTGCCACTTTCAGCATCGATGGCTACAGCTTCACTATTGGTAAGAACAGTTGATCAGGTATGTGTGGGTGGATGTGTGTGTGTGTGTGTGTGTGTGTGTTTCGATGGCACAGATTTTTCTGTGTGAGTGAGCATGGTGCTTTTGAGCTTTTAAAACCATAAAATAGCCTGTTTAGTTTGAGAGAACTCACTTTTTGGTCCACATGAAACAGATGTCAATCACAGAACATGAGGGTTAACTTTGCACTGTTTATGTTTAAGGGTCCCAAAGATCTCAATGCTGTATATGAATAATATTTTTATTTTATTTATTTTTATGAATAAAAATAATAATGATTTCTTAATAATAACTGCGTAATAATAATAATAATAATAATAATAATAATAATAAACATTAAATTAAAAATAAATAAATATTGAATTAAATATAGTAATGACTATTATTATTGTTCCAAATTTTTTCCTTATAATAATAATAATTATAATAAAAATAGTAAAAAATATTAAATTCTTAACAACAATACTTATTATTATTATTATTATTATTATTATTATTATTAATTATAAACAAGAATCATTATCATCTTTTTTCATTTATTATTATTGTTGTTATTTGAAATTCTTTTAATATCAAATCCGTTTAGAAATATATTATTAATGCTTTGTTTTACCAAAAAGTATTACGCATTTTCCGAACAATGACTGTTATCCAGTATAGTAATGTTGTGTCTGTTTTGGGTCAGTTTGAGCAATAAATAAAAATCCAAACAGACCAATCAGAACCTTATGTGAAAACCATGGCATTTGATACATGTTTTATAGTCTCTTAAACCCCAAACATTTTAAATGGAGAACATATGAAGCGTGTAAACAAGTTGAAGTAACATTAAGTATCAACCCCATATGTCAGTATTAGTATGTTTTGAGCTAATACAAGTGTCTCTCAGACATGAGGGTTAAACAGTATGCATGTTTTTATATATGTGAAGGTTTCAGAAAAGGCTTCAGAGATGTCTTCAGAAAAGGCCATCTTAACACATGCACGATGGTTTGATAAATTGTTTGAAGACGGTTAGAGTTTGCTTTGCTTGCATGCAAATTCCCTGTCATAGTAACACGAAAGCAACAAAGTGATTGTCTCACTGGGTGTCTCTGAGTCGCCTGAGTACAATTAGATTACATAAGAACTTTTTTTTGTTGGCACAAAATGAGTCGCAAGGCTCTGTGTTGTCCAAAAAGCCTGAATTCGTTTAGTGCCCTGTTCGATTTTTCTGACAGATTTAGCTGATTTAGGCACAGAACAAAGAGAGCTTGAACAGCAATGTGACATGACAGTTGCTGTGACAGAACATGGATGGTGGTAATTATACTCCTAAAAGGTCAAGGGCTTATATAACAGGCCACAATCAGGAGATGAAGAAGTGGAGAAACCACAGCCGTGTACAGTCGTAAAAAATTGTGAACATTTGGAGTCCTTTTGTGACGTGTTTGATGGCATGAATTCTCACGGGAACCTGTGTTTATCATTAAAGTGAAGCCCACACAAACAGTCACGCTTTTAAATCGCACTGGGCCGCTGAGAAGAGTTTTCTCCCGTGGATCTCCCATGCTGCCTTTGCGATTACCGTCTCCATGGTCACCAGCGGAGGCAGGATGTGATGTCACGACCTAGTGATTCTTGCCTCGGCCTGACAAACAACCCCAACCCATCCCGTCCCCATAGAGCTGCCTGTATTTTTGTGTGTGCTTGGGCAGGACGCCCAATGGGGCCTCATTAAAGCACCTGTTGAGGAGGCAATAAGGCTCCTGGGTCAGGTGCGGAGTCCATATATGGGGACCCCACATCTGTGTGTTAATAATGTCAATAATAATTAGTATTATTATAAAGATATTATTATTTATATTATATGTTATTATATTTTTAACAACAACAATACTACTACTACTACTACTCCTAATAATAACATTAACAATTATTATTATATAATTATGAAAAAAATATTATATTTATATTTTTATAATGATAATAATACAAATACAAATTATTATGATTATTTTTTATAATTATTATATATTATTTAGTATAATTTATAAATATATATATATATATAATTTAGGGCGCTCAATCGATTAATCACGATTAATCACATCCAAAATAAAAGTTTGTGTTTACATAATATATGTGTGTGTACTGTGTATAATTATTATGTATATTTGAATACACACACATACTTGTATATTTTTAAGAAATATTTGCATGTATATACTGTATATATACAGTGTGGAAAATAAGTATTTGAACACCCTGCTATTTTGCAAGTTCTCCCACTTAGAAATCCTGGAGGGGTCCAATTTTTTCCAAAATTGTCATCGTAGGTGCATGTCCACTGTGAGAGCCAGAATCTAAAAAAAAAAACCTCCAGAAATCACAATGTATGATTTTTTTACTATTTATTTGTATGTTACAGCTGCAAATAAGTATTTGAACACCTGAGAAAATCAATGTTAATATTTGGTACAGTAGCCTTTTTTTGCAATTACAGAGGTCAAATGTTTCCTGTAGTTTTTCTCCAGGTTTGCACACACTGCAGGAGGGATTTTGGCCCACTCCTCCACGCAGATCTTCTCTAGATCAGTCAGGTTTCTGGCCTGTCGCTGAGAAACACAGAGTTTGAGCTTTAGGTCTGGAGACTGGCTAGACCACGCCAGAACCTTGATATGCTTCTTACAGAGCCACTCCTTGGTTATCCTGGCTGTGTGCTTCGGGTCATTGTCATGTTGGAAGACCCAGCCTCGACCCATCTTCAATGCTCTAACTGAGGGAAGGAGGTTGTTCCCCAAAATCTCGCAATTAGGCTTGCTACGATAGTCGGTGTTGCCGGTGTTACCGGTGTCCAGACTAAACACCGGTTACATCACTTGCCCACCGTGGCACCGCCCACCTTCTTTTTGATTTTTTTATAGTAATAAAATAATTTAGTTCAGTTAGAGAACAGACAATACGAATAAAAACTGAACGTATCTGCTTAGAAAAGCAGGACACATTGTTTACTTTCGCCTGGCTCCGCTCCGCTACGCTGACTGCGCGCATTTATTTTTGCCGCGCGCACCCTCGCGCTCATGCGGGCGCGTCGAGTATAAACGAGGCTTTACGGACAAACTGTTATTCATTCATGGCGTGCATCTCAATCATAGACTGATCAATGCTTGATCAGTGCCCTGACTACTGAACTAGGGAACTGATTGAGACGCACCCATGGCCTCACATAGCGCGCATTTACAGATGAGCTGTCATTCACGGTGTGTGAATATGCAACACTGGCGCGTTTTCAGTTCAGAGCGGTCGTGTGCATGTTACTTTCGGTTAGATAGAATTAGTGATTTAAAAGCCTCCGCCGGTGATACCGGTATTACCGGTGTTGTCACACATCAATTAAAGTCCCTGTAAAGGCAATTCTGAGATTTGTTTCTAAACACATTATAAATGTTAGAAATTTATTGCTGAAACACATTACAAAGACTGTGAACTATGAAGTACTGAATTCAGAAGTTAGACCGTTAAACAGTTTTTCACCGTTGCTGTGTTCAGGATTTTCTGGGCGGGGCTAAAACGGTGGCTCGATGACGCACTGGAGCCACCGAGCCTGGCTCCTCCCCTAACACGATCATAACTAGAGCACATAGAGAATGGGAACGTGACGTCAGCAACGCAATGCATTTGTGGTCTTTAGGACACTGCACTACATTAGAGAATGAGTAGTAGTGGAGGTAGACTTTAAAACTTGTATTATACAGTTAAAAACACATTTGAATGGTCACCGCTTGCTGTGTTATGAACTGCCATAGCCGCTCTTTTACAACCTGCGTGGAAAACATATCTCAAATCACGCGCAATATTTCAGTTTACCAGCTTGGAAATAACAAGAGTAAGTGAAAGTAATGCTACTTTCACGTGCTATCGGAAATTTGACAATTCCCACTTCTGAAGTCGCGATTACGAGCTCATCCCATTCATATTTCGAAAGTGGAGCGCGTTCATGTGCAATTTTTACCAAGGAAACTCCTATTCACGATAATTCCGAGAGCACGTGAAGGCAGCATAACACTCGGAAATAAACAACTTAGCCAAAATGTGTCTTTATAATTTGTGTTTATTATTTATAACAGATATATTACAGATGAATATTTTCTGAACCGCTTGAATGTGCTCACACCATAAATAATGCATGAAACGCGTCTGGAAATGCTTCATTGTTCAGCTTCTCTCAGTAGAAGGAAATCTTGTACTTGTTCCATTTAAGTCCAGTAAAACTTTTTAGTACTGTAGGCTAAAGCGCTTTCAAATACAAATCATTTCAAAGCTGCTTTACGAGCCATAATCTGTTATCCTTTAATGCACGTTAAGGAATTAGGGCGATCTGATATAGGCAATGTTGATTGAATAAATGATCCACTGGCTGAGATCAAGCTATAAGTATATTTACTATGTTATATATCAGATAAAGACTTTTTAGTTAGGCTATTAAAAAATAAACTGCAAAAGACAAACCAATGTGTGGTGCGATAGAAGGCGGCCGTCTGATTTCTCATTGTATGAAACGTGATGAATATGTGCAATGTCCTTGCCGCACGACTGAGCGCTCATGTACGTAAGAGATTCAAATATTAGTCCATTTATTATAAGTGAGTGCAAGCAAGAGTTCTTAAAAAGTAGTAAAGTAAATACAGTCGTTTTTTTCTCTGGTGATTCGCATTTGTTATCATTGTATGCTCCTGAGCGTGTCCTAAAACATGGCGGCGACTACCCATAATGCAATGCGCAATGACGTAGTTTCCCAGACTCTATTCGCATCAGTTCGATCGCGAGTTACTGTTAGTACTGTTAGTTACTATAGTCAACAACTTACATAACAGCTTACAAAACAAAAACGATGAAGAAGTGGATTAATTTTGTGAACAGCAACCTTGATGGAGAGCTGAGGATCATCACAGACACCTACCTCTGCAGTGACTTTACACCGGATCGTTTTACAAACTTTCACCGGAGACAACTGGGATTCACTGATAATCCGCTGCAGAACCGACTATCCCCCGCCCAGGCCTTCATCCTCCCGTCCCGCCGACATCTGGTGCGTCGTGATCATAGACGCTCGTGATCAGTGAGTGTTGTCTTGTGTGCTACAGCCGCTTTCCCGCGAGTGGGCGTGGTTTCGGCGCCGACAGCCGACACACCCCCAGCGTTTGAGAGCAGAGAATGCTGCTCATTTTTTCAGGTTTTTGATAAGGTATTTTATGTACTTCCCGGAATTTTTTATGATTCAAATTTGGCTGGGTGGTTAATAACACATTTATCTGTGGTGTGAGGAACTCAGAACACATGTTTAGTTTTGACTTTACAGGGACTTTAGCCGGTGGGAAAATTTCCTCACCGTCACATCCCTACTCGCAATACATAGCCCCGGTCATCCTCTCCTTAATACAGTGCAGTCGCCCTGTCCCATGTGCAGAAAAACACCCCCAAAGCATGATGCTACCACCCCCATGCTTTACAGTAGGGATGGTGTTCTTCGGATGGTACTCATCATTCTTCTTCCTCCAAACACGTTTAGTGGAATTATGACCAAAAAGTAATATTTTGGTCTATCTGACCACATGACTTTCTCCCATGACTCCTCTGGATCATCCAAATGGTCATTGGCAAACTTAAGACGGGCCTGGACATGTGCTGGTTTAAGCAGGGGAACCTTCCATGCCATGCATGATTTCAAACCATGACGTCTTAGTGTATTACCAACAGTAACCTTGGAAACGGTGGTCCCAGCTCTTTTCAGGTCATTGACCAGCTCCTCCCGTGTAGTTCTGGGCTGATTTCTCACCTTTCTTAGGATCATTGAGACCCCACGAGGTGAGATCTTGCATGGAGCCTCAGTCCGAGGGAGATTGACAGTCATGTTTAGCTTCTTCCATTTTCTAATGATTGCTCCAACAGTGGACCTTTTTTCACCAAGCTGCTTGGCAATTTCCCCTTAGCCCTTTCCAGCCTTGTGGAGGTGTACAATTTTGTCTCGAGTGTCTTTGGACAGCTCTTTGGTCTTGGCCATGTTAGTAGTTGGATTCTTACTGATTGTATGGGGTGGACAGGTGTCTTTATGCAGCTAACGACCTCAAACAGGTGCATCTAATTTAGGATAATAAATGGAGTGGAGGTGGACATTTTAAAGGCAGATTCTAGCTGATAGACAGGTGTTCAAATACTTATTTGCAGCTGTATCATACAAATAAATAGTTAAAAAATCATACATTGTGATTTCTGGATTTTTATTTTTAGATTATGTCTCTTACAGTGGACATGCACCTACGATGACAATTTCAGACCCCTCCATGATTTCTAAGTGGGAGAACTTGCAAAATAGCAGGGTGATCATATACTTATTTTCCTCACTGTATATATATATTTAAGAAAATATTGTTATATTTATATATATATATATAAAAAAAAAAAAAAAAATATATATATATATATATATATATATGTTCTATATAAATATAACAATATTTTCTTAAATACATATATATATACATGCATGTGTGTGTATTTATATATAAATGATAATTAAACACAGTACACACACATATATTATGTAAACACAAACTTTTATTTTGGATGCGATTAATCGATTTGACAGCACTAATTATTACAATATAACAACAACAATACTATTACTACTCCAAATAGTAACTATAATAATAAAAATAATAATAATTATTATATAATTTTGAAAGATTATTATATTTATATTTTTATAATAATAATAACAACATTACAAATACAAATTATCATGATTCTTTTTATAATTATTTATTATTTAGTATATAATTATAAAAGTAATAATAGCATTTCTATACAAATATAACAATATTTTCTTAAATATATATACATGCATGTGTGTGTATTTATATATAAATAATAATTATACACAGTACACACACATATATTATGTAAACACAAACTTTTATTTTGGATGCGATTAATCGATTTGACAGCACTAATTATTACAATATAACAACAACAATACTATTACTACTCCAAATAGTAACTATAATAATAACAATAATAATAATTATTATATAATTTTGAAAGATTATTATATTTATATTTTTATAATAATAATAACAATATTACAAATAAAAATTATTATGATTCTTTTTATAATTATTTATTATTTAGTATATAATTATAAAAGTAATAATAGCATAATCATAATGATTATGTATAATTATATACGTATGATATATAAATAATAAATACATTGAATGAAAGAACAATAATATAAATAAAAATAAAGAATATATAGAGCAATACATGACAATAATATAACAATAATAAAGAGCAATACAGTCATGGTCAAAAGTTTACACACCCCTTGCAGAATCTGCAAAATGTTAATTATTTGAACAAAATAAGAGGGATCATACAAAATGTATGTTATAATTTATTTAGTTTTGCCCTGGATAAGACATTTTACATGTAGATGCTTACATGTAGTCCACAAGACAAAAAAAATAGATGAATTTATAAAAATAACCCCATGTCGTTACCTGGATGATCCACGACTGTTTTTTATTATAGTTGTTCTTGAGTATATTTTTTGCCAGTTAAACAGCCCACTGTTCTGGAGAAAAATCCTCCAGGTCCCACACATTCTTTGGTTTTCCTGTCTGTTTTGCATATCTGAACCCTTTTCAGCAATGATTGTATGATATGGACAATTGAGGGACGCAAAAGGGTTCAACATCATGTAAACATCTTTTATGTAAAATGTCTGCACAGCACTAGCCTAAATATAATCTAACATGCATTTTGAATGATACCTCTTATTTTGTTTAGAATAATTAACATTTTGAATAGGCCTTGTCTAGGCCTATGTAAACTTTTGACCACGACTATAAACACACAGACATATATGAAGACCCGTGGAGATCCAATGCATTAAATGTAAAAAGGGGTCTTTGCTGGTTACCTGGCGCTGGCAGGGAAGGTGTGGGTGATAGTGTGCGCCCCTCGCTGGAGGCCTTTCTGTCGTCAGCACATTAGAGTCGTGTGAGCTGCCCAGGGGGAGTCATTATCGCTAATGAAGAGTCCTTCCTCTTCTCCTGAGTACTGACTCGTTGGACACTCAGCAGCCTGACAAACTCACAGTGCTAAAGGCTTCTCTCTGATTTCCCTCTCATTACCTCCGTGCCCCCTGCGGACCGGCAGTCCCCACTTAACAACCTCACGTCTCCCTCTCTTTCTCTCTTTTTTTATGAAAAGGCTCTTTTATTCAACTGTGTTATTCTCAGTGTTTCATTATTTTTCTGTCTTTGATTCCCTTAAAGGGATAGTTCACCCAAAAATGAAAAAAAACTGTCATTACTTAGGCTAATCGACCTCAAGTTGTTCCAAACCTGTATGAGTTTCTTTCTTCTGTTGAACACAAAAGAAGATATTTTAAGAAATGTTGGTAACTAGACAGTTGGCGGCAGCCATTTACTTCCATAGAAAAAAATGAATAAATACAGTCAATGGGTGCCGTCAGCTGTTTGGTTACCAACATTTCTTAAAATATCATCTTGTGTGTTCAACAGAAGAAAGAAACTCATACAGGTTTGGAACAACATGAGAGTGAGTAAATGATGACAGAATTGTCATTTTTGGGTGAACTATCCCTTTAAATGGCTATATAGACCCAAAGCTGTTATCATTAACTAAAACTATAAAACAGTTTTGTAAATTCAGTCAGTTTTATCTGATATAAAATGAAATATAAATATCAGATGAAAAACTTCAAACGAAAATTAGAAATATTGCATTGGCAACAAACTGAAACAACTAGTATATTTGTTTTGATTCTTTCGGTTGATTCACAAACGCTTCGAGAATCGATTTCAATTAATCATTCGCCCACATCACGAACCAGACGCCGCTAATCTGCAGGTTCAGTCTCTCGTAGCTGCTAATTTGAAATGTTTCTGGATGCCTGTAAGCTGTAACCTTCTGTTGTGTTATTAGTTTTTCAAAACCTCTTGTGGATTCAGTAAACAGTGCTTCCAGCGGTCAAATGTTAATAATGTTCTGTAAAAAATTCAGTGCAGTGTCGTTAGGTGGCCTGCAAGAGGAGCTGTCCGTTCAGTTTCGACTTCCTCTGCGTAAACAACACAACTGCGTGTTGCGTCTTTGACCTCATGTGGTTTCTTCTATTCATCCACCCTGAGGCGAGATTTTATTGCTCAGAATCATGAAAGCCTTGACAGATTTTAACAGGGAACTTTTTCCAGCAGAAATTCTTAATGTAAACACAGAAAACCATCATGTCTGATATCCCCTCAGCAGCCGACAGCGTTTAAACCAGAACAGGATTTATAGTAGAAGGTCTGTGGTATTTTCAATGTCACACACACATTTATCTGTGACCTTGAGTTTTTCTGGACTATAAATCAGCATTTCTTGCCTACAAAACAGCACACAACTTACATTTTCCTCTCTTCTGTTCTGTCCAGGGGACAGTCATGTTTCATGTAATTTAAAGGCACAATATGTAAGATTTTTTTTAAATTAAAATACCCAAAAACCACTAGAACAATGTTATATATTTTGTATTTTGTTGACTTGTTTACTTACATTATCCCAAATGTTTCCAAGAATGTTTAAATCCAGAGAAATACGCGATTTTAACCAGGACATGGACCGTCCAAGCGTCGTCTATCAATATCATACCCGCATTCCCCTCGATTTCCGGTTTTATTTAGTGGAAACCATGGAAACACCAAATACGCTTTAATATATTATGTGTTTTATTAGAATGGTGAGCAACTGTTTGGATACATTCATCGACAGAAAACGAATATACAGCTCATTAGTTAAGCCCAATTTATACTTCTGCGTCAAGTGTGCGCCGTAGCTACGTGGTAGGCTGTGTGTAGCACGCGTAGCCTACGACGTACCCTGATGCACCTCTCCAAAAATGTAACAACGTGTCAATTCTACGTGGACCGCAAGCGCTGTGATTACTTGCTTTCATGATTTTCCACGAGAACCAGGTTTTACCATGACTAATATCGATCTAGCTTACTCCAGTGTGCAACAAGTGTCTCATAGTAGCCGCCGAGCGAACGCACAGAGTAGCATTATAACATAACTTTCAACACACTCAAATAATGTATCTAATATGATAAAACTGCGCTGCGTCATCAAGCTACGCCTTTGTTTTGAATAAGCGACCTCTAGCAGTGAAAAATTACATATTGTGGCTTTAAGTATCAACTGCTTATTCTAAAATAAGAGGTGGAGTATATGACAGTTACACAGGTATAAATTGAATGTGGAGAAATTTAATTTATGATTTTCCTCTTTTCTGCCTTTCTCACGACGGGGCAATTTAAAAAATATTCCACTTTTGCATTGAGTAAATGAAAACATCTATCAAATTACCATATATTTAGCATATTCATGAATGATAGGCAAATAACACTGAGAGGAGTGATTTATGCTTAATTTATAGGCATGCTGCAATATGCATCAGGTAAACAACATAAACAAACAACAACATTGATTTTCAGATGAAACAGAGAGTAATTTCTGTACTTTCGTGACTGTTTCCGGAAAACTGAGTTTGGTTTTGGTGTCTGGGAGCAAACTTGAAATTTTGTGGTGAGGAAAAATGATTTCTGGTGAGTCATCGTGATTGTTGAAGAAAGGTCTACATCACTCATCCGTCTGTGTTTTGTTCTTTCTCTCCACAGTGGCGAATGAAGCGGGAGAGAGCAGCTCAAGACCTCTGGCACGCTTTGCACGTGAGTATGTGCAATCAGACACGTGATTGAAACCTGTTCACTTTTACTTTAAAATTATTTTCTGCACAGTGAGGAAACGGGTATGATTGTGACAGTAAAGTTCACAGTCTTCACAATCACACGGGCATGTGATCATAACAGCAATGAGAGGTGTTAGAAATCATTCTTGATGTTTGTGTGCCATCTGAGCGCTGGGCTAGGGACTGAAAGTATGCGTACTGTATCCTGCCATCTTTGTTCATGGACACACAGTTTCGGAAATATTTTAATCTAATCACCTGAGCATATTATCTGTGTCTGTCTGTATATCTAATATATGTCGATTGTCTACCTATCTGTCTGTTTAACTATCTGTCTCTGTATTCATCCATCCATCCATCAATCCATCCGTCTGTTTAACTATCTGTCTCTGTATTCATCCATCCATCTGTCATCTATCTATCCATCCATCAATCTATCATCCATCTACAAACCCATCCATCCATCCATCCATCCATCCACAAACCTAACCACACATCTATCTGTTCATCCATCCATCAACTCATCCATCTACATCCCATTCATCTATCCACTTACAAAAACCCAAATATCCATCCACCCATCTACAAACCCATCTATCCATCCATTCACCCATCTACAAACCCATCTATCCATCCATTCACCCATCTACAAACCCATCCATCCATCCATCCATCCATCCATCCACTTACAGAAACCCAACCATCCATCCATCCATCCATCCATTCATCCATCTACAAACCCATCCATTTATCCACAAAAACCCAACCATCCATCCACAAACCTAACCACACATCTATCTGTTCATCCATCTACCCATCCATCTACAAACCCATCCATCCATCCACTTACAAAAACCCAACCATCCATCCACAAACATAACCACACATCCATCCATCCATTCACCCATCCACCCATCTACAAACCCATCCATCCATCCACTTACAGAAACCCACCCATCCATCCACTTACAGAAACCCACCCATCCATCCATCCATCCACTTACAGAAACCCAACCATCCATCCACAAACATAACCACACATCCATCCATCCATTCACCCTTCCACCCATCTACAAACCCATCTATCCATCCAGTCATCCATCTACCCATACAGTCATCCATCTACAAACCCATCCATCCACTTACAGAAACCCACCCATCCACCCATCTACAAACCCATCCATTCATCCATCTACAAACCCATCCATCCATCCTCTTACAAAAACCCAACCATCCATCCACAAACCTAACCACACATCTATCTGTTCATCCATCCATCTATCCATCCATCCATCCACTTACAAAAACCCAACCATCCATCCACAAACCTAACCACACATCCATCCATCCATTCACCCATCCACCCATCTACAAACTCATCTACCCATCCAGTCATCCATCTACAAACCCATCCATCCATCCACTTACAGAAACCCACCCATCCATCCATCCACTTACAGAAACCCAACCATCCATCCATTCACTTACAGAAACCCACCCATCCATCCACAAACCCAACTACACATCCATCCACAAACACATCCATCTATCCACCCATCTGTCTATATCTGTCCGTCCATCTTTACAAACTTTGCCTTTCTTGTTAAAAATGATAGTAATATGAACTTTGAATTAAATTTTTTTTTACTTTTAATTTATTACATTCAAATTAAAATTTCAGTTCTGTTCACTACCTTACTTAAAGAGCACCTATCATGGAATTTTGAAATGTACATCTACAAACCCATCTATCCATCCATTCACCCATCTACAAACCCATCTATCCATCCATTCACCCATCTACAAACCCATCCATCCACTTACAGAAACCCAACCATCCATCCATCCATCCATCCATCCATTCATCCATCTACAAACCCATCCATTTATCCACTTACAATAACCCAACCATCCATCCACAAACCTAACCACACATCTATCTGTTCATCCATCTACCCATCCATCTACAAACCCATCCATCCATCCACTTACAAAAACCCAACCATCCATCCACAAACATAACCACACATCCATCCATCCATTCACCCATCCACCCATCTACAAACCCATCCATCCATCCACTTACAGAAACCCACCCATCCATCCACTTACAGAAACCCACCCATCCATCCACTTACAGAAACCCACCCATCCATCCATCCATCCACTTACAGAAACCCAACCATCCATCCACAAACATAACCACACATCCATCCATCCATTCACCCTTCCACCGATCTACAAACCCATCTATCCATCCAGTCATCCATCTACCCATCCAGTCATCCATCTACAAACCCATCCATCCATCCTCTTACAAAAACCCAACCATCCATCCACAAACCTAACCACACATCTATCTGTTCATCCATCTATCCATCCATCCATCCACTTACAAAAACCCAACCATCCATCCACAAACCTAACCACACATCCATCCATCCATTCACCCATCCACCCATCTACAAACTCATCTACCCATCCAGTCATCCATCTACAAACCCATCCATCCATCCACTTACAGAAACCCACCCATCCATCCATCCACTTACAGAAACCCAACCATCTATCCATTCACTTACAGAAACCCACCCATCCATCCACAAACCCAACTACACATCCATCCATCCACAAACACATCCATCTAACCACCCATCTGTCTATATCTGTCCGTCCATCTTTACAAACTTTGCCTTTCTTGTTAAAAATGATAGTAATATGAACTTTGAATTTAATTTTTTTTTACTTCTAATTTATTACATTCAAATTAAAATTTCAGTTCTGTTCACTACCTTACTTAAAGAGCACCTATCATGGAATTTTGAAATGTACCTTTCATGTAGTGTGTAACAGATCTAAGAGAACAAAAACATCCTGCAAAGTTTGAAATATGACAGTGCACCGTATATATAGTTATTTTCTTTCAAAAGTAAGAGTTGACTCTGAGTAATTTTTAAGAATCGTTAGAAGACCGAAGCTTTTTCTCTGACTAGATGACGTCAACTTGTCAAGTTATTTGAATACGATACGCCCACTTATTGCGCTCCAAGACGCCTAGAAAACATCATGGCGACGAGACGCGGTGTTCTGAAGTGCGACTCAAAAGCAAACTTTTTTCATCTGCCCAAGGATGAGCATTTGAAGACTAAGTGGCTTGAAGACAAACCATACATCGTCGCGATTGTGTGTTTTTTAGTCTTCAAATGTCTCTATTTGCAGGTTTCGCGATCTCAGGAAGCTTTTATTATGGACTTCTATTATGGCACATGGTATCTTCTTCGTCTGTCTGGACCATATATGGACTACATGTGCACAGAGCGCCCTCCGGCTGCCAGTATGAATTGAAAACAACACATAAGAGACTCCATCGCTCATGATTAGGCTACATCTGCGCATTTTGAGGAAGTATTGAATAAAAAATACTCCTCTGTTTAAAAATTTGACACAGACATATGAGAATCTATCAATATGTCTTCTCATCTGCACACTTTTGAACTAAAAGCCCTGAGGGATGTTGATTTGTCGCGAGTCTTCGTGAGGAGAATAGAGGAGTTTTTTTATGAATGAGATCAGCTGAGGCTCATATTACAATCAAACGGTACAGACGCGGTTTTCATATTCATAACTCCTGACACATATTAACAAATTACTGTCACTATAAGACTTTGATGTGCGTTCCGTTTCCGAAAATATCTGCACAGACTATACCAATCACAACTGACTGGGTCATCGGACCAATCACAGCAGATTGTCACGTAAAGGCGGGGTTTTGAAAAGTGAATCACTAAAGGAATCATTTGAGAATCGCTGTCAAAACAGGTAAAAATAAATGCATATTATAAGAAAACTAAAGTCTTTTTTGTCATTGCATGCATGCAAAACTGTTGTTGGGGACTTCTAAAACAATATTTGGAACATTTTAAATGCCATAATAGGTGCTCTTTAAAATTCAGAATTTAAATAAAAAAAATTTTTACATTTAAATTTAAAAGGTGTTCTCAGTTAAATTCTGGTGCACAACCCTGCAGTCAATGAAGAAATATATTTTTTATCTTAATGGTGCAGTTATGGCATCTACCAGCAGGGGCTGACTACCTAAACTAACCAGCCAAACCTTCACCTCTCGACTGCATGTTGGCAGAACAGAAAAATGACACAAAAATAGTTTTTCTTCCTCTATCTTTCTGTCTCTCATTCTATGTCTACATTTCACTTTGCCCCGGTCTTGCATTCTGTTGTCTACACCCCTCTGAGCTTTTGATCTCTGATTGTTGCATCAGGTTCCAAGTCACAGAATGCTTTGTGGAACGCCATCACTGCAGGCATTGGGATCAAGGACAAGGACAAGCGGGGTATCCTGATTGACCCGCGGAGTCCAGAGGAGATTCTAGCTGATGACCTGCCCTCTGTCGACAGTCCTGATGCCATGGTGAAGACTGCTATAAGGTTTGGAGGGAATCACACACCTCACTAACACCTCTGAGTGAATCGATCAATCAGTGTGGGCTGATATCTGCTCTCGATCAATCAGTCCAATCCTTTTCCTTTACCAGCTGTTATCTAAAAGCACTGTAGAGTCAAACTGGTGAATGGACAAGCTCCGTTAGCAGGAATTATGTAGTGATTATGTCGCATAAAGTGCTTTGTGCGTGTGTTTTCTGCTCATAAGCAGAGCTGGCAGGCCTAGATAGGATTATTGATTTGTTTAGGAGCTAAACCATCACTTCTATTTCAGATCACAGCAGGCATCCCAGTAGTAAAAGACTACACCCTTAAAAATTAAGGTTCCAGCTGTAACCAAAAGGCTTTTAGATCACAATGCTATGATTTTTCAGATTTTTTTTTGTAACAACAAAAGAAAATCTTACTGTGTATAAAAAGCATCCTAGATTTTTTTTTTTCTCTGAATGAGTAGGTGTGTCCAAACTTGACCTTGACCATACTTATTTTATTTTATTTTATTTAAAAAATCTGAATCACACTTAGTCTTTTACATTTATTCGTAAGAAGGATGTACAATTTTATCTATTTATTTTTCGGTGCCATAAACCCCAGTTTCACAGTAATTCAGTAAACCATCCTAATCCATTCCAATCCTAGTGTATCCTGAACGGATTTCACATGGACGTCAGACACATAAATCCTGTCATTGCGGCCTTCTGAAAGTGAATGACAGGAAAATAAATGATTAAACTGTGTGATATGTGGACTCAGCTGTCTGCTGGTGCGACCGGCTGTGTTAAACAGGGAGACTCCAGTGGACTGTGATGTTCTGTATAGCGAGCGGCTCCTCATTAATCACCCTGTGAGAGGAAGGGAGGGGAGAACCGTATGGCATAAGTCCTGACGTCAGCACCAGGCATTGGATGCTATAAATATCCACTGTAAAACTGTGCTCCAGTGACTCCTTAATGTTCTATTAGTGTGTTATTGTGCACTTGGGGTGCTTGAGCAGGCACATTTGGCAGGTAGGGTGATGAGTTGCAGGTGAGAGAGTCTCCCCTTTCCAGCTGAGAAGTAACCAGTCTGAACATGGCATGATGGGATAGCAGGATGTTCCAAGCCAAAGCCCACGTCCTTGTCATCAGATGTCCCAAAGAGAAAATGTAACCACGTAGAATGACCAAAATGAACATTCAAAAGATAGCTCACCCAAACATGATATTTGTTCATAGTGGCTGCAATTGTCGCAAAAACTAATTCATTGATAATCTTTTCCTTTAGTTGAACTCGAAAATCATATCTGATTCAAGCACATATATTCATAAAAATAAAATAAAAAAACTGGCCCAAAGAAATAAGTAGTCTTAACAGACTTGTGCACTATAAACAAAGTCCTCTAAAAGAGGACTTTGGAGGTCTGTAGCTATTGACTCTGCAGAAAGTTGGCGACTTCTGCGCACTGTGTGCCTCAGCATGCGCTGACCCCGCTCTGTGATTTTACGTGGCCTACCACTTCGTGGCTGAGTTGCTGTTGTTCCCAATTGCTTCCACTTTGTTATAATACCACTAACAGTTGAGCGTGGAATATTTAGTAGTGAGGAAATTTCACGAATGGACTTATTGCACAGGTGGCAACCTATCACAGTACCACGCTTGAATTCACTGAGCTCCTGAGAGCGACCCATACATTCACAAATATTTGTAGAAGCGTCTGCATGCCTAGTGCTTGATTTTATACACCTGTGGCCATGGAAGTGACTGGAACACCTGAATTCAATGATTTGGAGGGGTGTCCCAATACTTTTGGCAATAGAGATTGCTAATGTGTCATCATCATGACGTATTCCCAGTGGCAAACGCAAAGCATTTTGGGAATCCGCGGCACAAACGCCAACGGGCGCCAGTCTTCTTTGCATGGAGGGAAGAACGCAGTGTTCAAGATGCCGTCTACCTACTGTGTTATAAACTGCAATAGTCATTCTCACGATAGAAGTGGCATAAAGCTTAAGAACGGGATATACAAATATAAGTAAACACTTTGCAGTTTGAATGATGTCCTGTATGAACAAAATGACGGAGTATATTTGTATGTGTCCACTGTTCCGCGCCCCCCTCTCTCAGGCCGGCTACACACTGCAATTGTGGCGTTTTTTTATGTCTTTGCACACCAGAAGCGTGTCTGACGCGGCGATGCTGCTACTAGGTGACAAAGTGGAAGGCCTATACTTCGTGTTAAACGCTTCCAACGTGTCGCGTGAAAGATAGGCGTCGGTTCTATTTCTAGCATGCACGCGTTTTTCGCGCGGCTCGAGCCGCAGGTAGTGTGCACGCCCTAACCTGTTAACATGGGAGCCGAAATAAAAACGGACACGCCACGCTTGCAGTGTGTAGCCGGCCTCACTCACACACACACACACACACAGGTTTGTTCAATTCTGACTGCTTGCAGATAGATGAGAGAGAGCGAGGAATGTGGTGCTTAAAACATTAGCATAACTTTGAACGGACGACTTTTACAATCTCCAGGTCCTGGACCCATCCATCTGTAAAAAAGACTGCAGCGACTTGAATTCTGACAACTTCGTGCGTGTGTGTGTGTGTGTGTGTGTGTGTGTGTGTGTGTGTGTGTGTGTGTGTGTGTGTGTGTGTGAACGTACAACACTTAATATGTAGTTGTATATATATATGGGTGCTGGAAGTTGGGCAAAAGTTTGACGTCCCTTGACCAGTCGCTCAGCTCGTAAGGATCCCTTTGATTCCCTTTATTTTCTCATCAGATCTTGTCTTTGCATTAGGATTTAGTTATAGGCGATATGGTCCGACAATGTTTTCTTTAGCCCGCTGCATTTTGTAGGATTATATTCTGTTTTTATCAAATTTTTTATTATTTAGAACACTAGCCTGCTATGCCAGGCCATGTAAACGGGCCAAACATACCCTTAATTCTTTGCATTCTGATGACGTTACCGCCCAGTTGGTCACATGTCTTAGCGATCTCTATAGAGTGTATGTGTGTGTACTTCAATGAAATGGTATAGAACGGTGATTAAACTGACCTGTGCATTAAAGTGTTTTATTGCACACCTTCCAGCCAATCAGAATCGAGTATTCAGACAAACCATGGTATAACCTGGAATATAGTGCACAAGACTACTTTTAAGGCCCTAATGTACTTCAAGTGAACTCGAATGATCTGGTGGGATGTAATTTCGAACACAATCAGGCCAAGCTCGTTTAGGGAGTTCAAAACAGCTAACCATGACAAACTTTCAGGAAAAGTTCACTCCGGCTGGTAAATGCCTTCGAGCTCCCATTGGTCCACGTTTATTATGTAGGTGTTCTCTTAGGCTGAATCCAAAATCGCCCCCTAAACCCTCATTCACTATTCCCTACTTTAGTCCACTAATACAGTTCACTTGAAGGAGTGAATGAAAACAAGTCAGTGAATTCTGACAGCCGTTGTATGTACATCGGCTGTACACTCGTTATTGCGGTGCAATGTGGGATTAATTGATATGGTTTCGGACATGACTACAAATGGCTGTCCCCTCAAATAATGCCCTATTTTAGGGTATAGGGGGTGATTTCGGATTCAGCCTAGGTCTCCATCTTATTTGATTTGGAAATCTTCTCCGGTTCATTTCTTCTGCTCAGTTCTTTGAGGTCAGACATGAGTAAAAACATGAACACACTGGAAAGCTGCTTTATAACTCTCACAACATGTTTAATATTGTAAAGCTGCATGCTTTGATGCAATATATGTTGTATAAAGTGGTATATAAAACATGACGCAACGTGACTGGAGTACTGAATAACAGAGCTGGTGCACACATATGCACATCATTGTTGTCAGATGCTTTCTTATCTGCTGTGTTCTCATCACTGCCATTTTTGTTGTTTATTTTGTTATTGAGAGGAAAGCGCACAGCACATATTCATCTGAACACCGCTCTCAGCAGCGCGGTCGTGGGCGGGATGTTCGTTTACAGTATACCGCTGAAACTGTTACCCATAAACAAATAGTATGTATATTGGAGTATATCGAGTATATTTGCTGTGTATATATCAGACCTCTATGGTGCTGTTCTTGGGTGTATGTGTTGAGGATGTGTGTGAACTTAATTAAAAGGGCAAGGAGAGCATGTGCACCAATGGAGCACCTTTTGAGTGACTGATTGGTCAGGACCAGTCTGATCTTATATCAAGCTCTGTGGTCTGTGCCCCCCCCAGGACAGGACATTAAGATTGGCAGGGCTGCTCTTCCATTAGTCTTATCTGAAAATTGCATGACTAAAGAGTTGAACTGATTCAGCGTGACCCTCACAGATTGGAGTGTCAGCCTCATTTATTATTCTAATTTACTAAGAGGTGACTTTTACTCTATGACAGACACGTTCACCTTTACACGTCCTGTCGAGGGATGCTGAACACTCTGGAAATTTCTCAGAGGCTATAAATTGGTTCTTGATTCTAGTTGACATTTATATGCCAAATGAAAACTAAGATCTCTTGAGCTCTGATTTGTTTTATTCCAAATGTTCGTAAATGCTCGTTTTTAAACACGTTTTTGACAATTCCGAAGAAAATCTTTGTGCAATTCATTCCCATGTGTCTAGGATGTTGCTGTTTGGCTGCTCAGGTGTTCTGAGTTTTTTAGCAGGTTGCTTGGGTCGTCCCACTAGTTGCTAAGTCATTGCTTACTGGCTAAAGTCAAAAGAGCCCACCTGCTAGCGCTAGATATGGCTCAGGTTCTTCCTTCAATGCAAGTCTGATTGACAGATTAGTTGCTAATCAAAATAATGATGATTGACAGATGAATTGCTCATCAAAATAACTCTTTCTTAACTATCTTTCTATTTTCTCCTGCGTGGAAAACAGACTGCAGTCATGCACCTATGCGTTTTTCCTTTCTAATGATGTTGTTAGGAGAGGATTCATTTCTCGCTCCATTCTTTCTAATCCTCTCTCTCTTTCTCTTTCTCCCTCTTTCCTCTGGAGCCAATTCATGTGTAACACAGCAGGCTGAGGTTCATCTCCTCTGAATGAACTCATTACGTCTGAGGTGCGAGACGCAGCAGGATTTTTTTGTTCAGGAGAGTGTCTGTTTCTCCTTACATCAGCTGTCCCCGATGGTTCTCTTGACTTATGGATGATTTGACCTTTGCACGCCTCCGATCTTTAGCCGGGGCTCGTGGGAGCATACACGGGTGAACGTCCCATTCTCATCTCGTCCAAACGGGCCGTTCGCCTCGAGTTTTCTTTAGATTATCGTTTCTCTTTTAGCCAAGCTTTCAGCCGGCTCTCTGATAGGTCTGTAGCAGGCAGAGCTCATTTTAGTGGAGAAACCTAATTTTCCAGTTGAGTGCAGCCCCGTTGAGTAGAATGAACTGAGTGAATGAAAGCGAGATTGAGAGGGATCTTACAGGAATGCAGGGAAACAGGACTGCTGGCGAACAGCATTCAGACTTGAGCAGGACAGATGCCAGTCGGGCAACGCTTTAGTCCAGCTGTGATTGGAGTTAAAGCTCAAATATAAATCATTTAAATGTAGCATTAAAGGTAAAGTTTAAGGTAACGGTAAAGGTGTACATTCTGTCTTCTTTTATTCACCCTCATTCCATCATTTGGGTGAATGATCACTTTAACCATATAAAGCCAACTGTATCATATTGATGCACAAATTAGGTGTCCTTCGTAGGACACACAGGCAGGAAGTATCACGTTGCTATGCCAACACGTTCCCAGCGTTGTTGCGCTCTCACACCAGTTATATGAATGAAATTTATTTAAAACTTGAAAATGACTATGAAATGTTTCTTGCCTTGACAGCAAAATACTGTTCTAAACGTTTAAAAATCACTAAACACTTGTAATCCTGTTTACCACAACTATCTATTTGAGGTAATACAGCTTAAAAACAAAAACAAGCTTGAAACTACTTAAATTTAAACACCACATCTTATATCTGCCGGCGTCTGCATTTTTTCAAATAATATTTAAAAAACATGACAGTTGTTAATGGCGGCGCAAAGAATTGTGGGTTATCTGCAGCAGCGAAGGATACACCTTGTGCACACTCCGAATTCCTGTGAAAGAAGGGCGCATTTGAAGGTGGCATTCAGAGTGTCCTACTTGCTTTTCTGAAATGAGACAGCCTTGATGACGCATGCAGCCTTCGCATGCGACCTCTGGAGGACGCAGCCTTTCGAAAAGAGACACAGCTATAGTTGTCAACAGAACTGAACTGCACGCATGCTGGAAGAAATAGAAGAAGAAGATGAGTGTAAAGTATCTTTTCTGGTGTTTAAATAGTTATTTAAGGATACACAGAGTACTTACCAACACGATCATCATTTTTGAGAGAAATAGTGAAGTTGAATGCATATACGAACAAGTTCTCCGTTTAGGATTAGAACAAATTCAACCCAAGTGCTCTTTGGTGATGTGGATGGTTACGTTACTGTTGAGCATCTGTACATCATCGTATAAAGCCCGCCCTGACAATTTGATTGGTCCGAACAGCTCTGGTTCGAGCATAGTTGCTCCACAACGGATCAAGTCCAGACCGAACTTCCCGACCTCAAATGTTGGGGCTAATTTCATTTGGTATCCAGGCTATATGTTTTGTCCTCCACAATAAAATCTACAGAGCTTTGATTATAAAACTAGGCATTTAAATAGCTTTTTTTGGCGATAAATGACAACTGATACATATGTTGTCATATGTATATAAATATATTATTCTGTTCTTTATCTCATTGATTTACATTACAAACTATATCACAATTACATATTTTTGGGGTAAATAAATGTCAAAATTTTTGCTTCGTTTTGAGCTTTTAAATAAAATTGAGGCCTCCTTGAGTGTGAGCATAAAAGCCTGATGGATAAAATATGATACTCAACAAAAAACACATATGCAAAGTCTTTTTTTTTAATTTTTTTTTAAAGGTTCAATAAACAAAAAGTTCGATTTTTCAGAATTTTATTAGATTTTTCAGGTTTTACAGTGTTTACATCACATTGAAATAGTGCACATATTTGTATCTATTCAAAGTTTCAGCCTATTGCTGGGCAGTGCATGTAGGGTTATTAATCACCTGTAAAAGATATCTGCATCCTTTCTTACCAAAGCTTTGTTTATCCTGTCATTCTTCCACAAAGGAGGCCCTGGAGAGTATTTGTTTTCTCTGACCTACAAATCTCAAAGAGCAGAGGCTGTCATGTTTAGGGGGCTTGTTACTCAATATGAGTGTCTCCCCTGCAACCCCCCACAACAAGTCACCTGACCTGCCCGGTGCAGACCCTACTGTGAGCTGACGGGATTAAAAACTCAATAATTCATGCACTGGCTGGATGTTAATTAGCTTGTCCGGTCTGGCTTTGTATTTGTGTCCTTTGGCTTTGTGGTGCCCTTGAGTTGAAGGTAGTGGATATCACTAGTCATGTTGTTAGTTTAAGAACATAATGGCTCCAGGTTTTCATTTTTGGGTCAGTTTCTGTCTGTCCATTCTAGGGCTGTCAAAAATAACATGTTAATTTTGAGACTCTTTTTTTCCCTTCGATTTAACACGTTAAAAATTGTTAACACAATTAATGCAGCATCTGTTTTTTTTCCTGGCATCAGGCATTTGACTAGCATTACAGTAAAAGAGACGCAAAACGCAAAAGAGAACACAATTCGGTACTGGCTCGCTGTCTGTGAACTGCCCATGTGCATCAATGAGTCTTGGCTGCCCATGACCCTGTCGTTGGTTCACCACTGTTCCTTCCTTGGACCACTTTTGATAGATACTGACCACTGCAGACCGGGAACACCCCACAAGAGCTGCAGTTTTGGAGATGCGATCACAATTTGGCCCTTGTCAAACTCACTCAAATCCTTACGCTTGCCCGTTTTTTCTGCTTTTAAAGGCCGTTACATACTCCACAAGAACAAAGAAAAAAGTTCTCGCTCCCAGGGATGCGAGAACAAAATGACGTCATTTTGGAATGTCCTGGCCAGAACGAACTTTGTTCTTGTTCTTGCCACCTCGAGAAAACAAACACATTTTTGTTCTTGCAGAGTATGTACCAACGTTAACACATCAACTTTGAGGACAAAATGTTCACTTGCAGCCTAATATATCCCACCCACTAACAGGTGCCGTGATGAAGAGATAATCAGTGTTTTTCACTTCACCTGTCAGTGGTCATAATGTTATGCCTGATCAGTGTGTGTGTGTGTGTGTGTGTGTGTGTGTGTATATATATATATATATATATATATATAATATCAATATTTTTTAAAGTGTATATTTATTCTTGTTTATTTTGCAATTCTTATCAAATAGACATCATGAATATTTCAAGGTGTATACAGTACAAAAATGTGCTACTTGGTTTTAGTTACAGAACAATTTGAATCCTTTTTTAATGAACAGGGAATATTCCGGTAGGTCATCAATCTACACAGGCAGACCAACGACTGCATGATTAGATATGCCAGCAATGTTAATTAATAATGCAGATATACTTCATTTATTTTGCTCTCCCTCTCTCCCTCTCCCTTTATTCTTATTCTTGCTTAAAGAATTAAGTGAACGGAATGATGAAATCGATACAATTTCAATTACGGAATTCTTAACATGTTTGAGCAATAAATGCCATTGATTGTTTGCATGTCAGGCCGATCTCTCCGATGATTTCTTCCCTGTAGTTCCGCCCACTCCAGCTTGTTGAAGAACGCACTGCATTCTGTTTATCTCCCCTCAGAGGTTTTCATTTTCGTTGTCTGTTAAATATTCATGTCTGGTGCTGTTGCTGTTTGCTTTCTACCTGAATATTTGCTTTGGGAAGGTCAGATTTGAATAATTCTGTGCAGTCATGCTTTTATGTGTGTTTTTCCCAACACTGATTTAAAAAAGCGCAGCTCACAACATCCAAACAACCTTAACGGCACATACTTTTGGGATTTTCTCTCCTAAACCTTTAGGAATAGTTCACTCAAAAATTTACATTGTTTTAATTTTTACTCGTTCTAATGTTGTTCTTAAACTGTATGGGATTATTTGTACATTTTTGAAGCTCAGCTACAGTTTATAGTGACAAGAAGCTGTCATCAAAAGTGTCATGAAAGGAGTACATGTGACTTGCACTTAGTTGTTATACAGGCTTTTTGATGAACAATTGAACATTTTAAGTCATTATTATCAGATAATTATGGATGGACAATATATCAGTACAGTATCAGTTATTGGCTGATATTAGAGTTTTTATTATCAGATACTGGATATTTAATGTTGGACGGTAATTTCCCCAATTTTTACATTTAGATTATCTTTGCAATCGTCTAACTCTCACTTAAAGTTAATAACACTAAAAACACTAATGACAACACTAACCAATGTAATCTTTAGCTAATGAATCAAAATTTTTTACTGTAAACATTAATACTGTTCATTGTAATACTACAAGTGAACTAAGGCATTTGAACATTTAATATGATCAATTTCAGTTTTTTGTGTTTTTATTTTATTTAGACACAATATGTATGTCGTGGAATCAACATTATAGTTATTTTGTTATGTATATACGGCAGATGATTCTTGACTCTTAAAGGGGTGATGAATTGAGAAATCAACTTTCCTTTGAGCCTTTAATATATAAAAGTTAATCGTGATATAAGAATATCCTGTTAGTTTCGGAGCTGAAAACTTCCTTCATAGTCAAAGAAAAGCTTTTATTGACACCAGGCCCAGCAAACGCTCGATCTCAGAATGTGCCACGCCCGTCTGAGGCCCGATCAGACAGAACGCATTTTTGCAGCGAGAAGTGCCTTTTTTGAATAGATTGAATAGAGAGCTGCTAATGCACCCCGGGCGCCTCGCGTTTTAACCGCCTGCTGCGCCTGAGTGCCTCGCACGTTTTTGAAGGAGTGCCTCAAGTTGAAAAAAAACTTCAACTCGGAGCGGAAAAGTGCCCGACGTCATCGCGTTTTTTTTCTATTGTCCAATCGAATAAATGGAGAGGCGGGCCTTCCGGTGTGGTGACCGTTACCTTGATGAGACTGACAGTTTCCTAGCAACATAAAAAAAAACCTGCAGCGCACTGCTATTTTCTAAATTGAAAAACGTCGACCAATAAAAGGCAGTGCAGTGCGCCTCGCGTTTTCGAACCTGAAAAACGCGTTCTGTCTGATTGGGGCCTGAGTGTGGTGAAACACCACCTCAGCAGAAGAATATCAACGTCTACTTCATCACTGCCTGTTTAGCCCCGCCCACCGAATTGTGCATGTAAGTTAACATAGGCCTAGTGTTAAACCAGATCGAGCTACCAAGCAACAAACATGCCGTTGAGGATCACAAAATATTGTGCAGTGCCTGGGCTCGACAGTAATGCAACATGTTAGTAACTGTGTTCATTCTAATGCCTGATCTGAAATGTAATGATTCATGTCTGTGTGTCAGTAAATCAAACCAATGACTAAACGTCAACTTGTGTTGTTTTCTCTTAGTAGGATGAAAATAATCTGTTATTTAACAGTGATTAAATTCTATAAAGAAAGCGATCAAATAAAGCTCCCTTTGCAATCGTTGGAGCAGCGCGCGCTGAACCTGTCATTCAAACAGGAGAGTTTATCAGTGACGCGTTTATCAGTGACTCCTGTTTTATTCAACGAATCACATTTGCACTGTTAGTAATGATGAAAGCATTCGTTAATGTACAGAAACTCAGTTGCAATGATGAGATCACTACTTTCATGTGCTCAACATGTGTGTGATCAGCTACAATAATCATCACTGCAACCTTTCATGCCACAATCTAAATATAATGCCATAGATCTAAATGTAATGCAACACTTTTTACGATTAGTTAACTATGAGAGCTGCAATAGTAAAAACGCGCCTAAAAGAGAGAGTAATACCATTTCAAATGGAAAGACGCTAGCCAATCACAGCAGTGGGCGTTTACACTGAACTCTCACAGCAGACACGCCCCTTAAAACGGAGCATTCAGAGCAGAGGGCTAAAATGAGGGTTGGAAAAATGCCATTTATTTATAAATTATGACAATTTTTGATATAAAAAGCATTCTAACATTATAAGTGCACCCCAGGAAACATCCTAAAACAATAAAACAACGCAGTTCATGACCCCTTTAAAAAATTGTCCAGAATAAATAACGGCATACAGGTTTGAAATGACAGGAATAGGAATAAGTAATGGCAGAATATTCATTTTTTTATACTCTGGTAAAAATTGCTGAGAGAGTTTTTGCTGATCCAGATATCCACACAGGAATGAACATGGCAATTTTGAGCTTTTATGATGAACCGTTTTAATATAATTCAACATTACAGCTTGGTTCATTGCTCCGTCCAGAACATTGAGCACAAGTTTCACAGTGTGATTTCATTTTTAGTGCTTACATCTGCCATTATCTGGTTCTTTCCTCATTTTTATGGCCTTGGAGAGTGTAAAGTATTTTGATTTGTACAGAGTATTTTTTTGTGAATGTGCACTGATGTTTGTTAGAGTGGAAGAATCTTGTAGTATTGTTAGTTCGGCCTATAACTGGACACTGATTATAATCATTGTACAATCACCTGTTATTAATATTATATTTAATTTCCTTTGTCAGCATCATCATGAATGCAAACTAAAGAACTAAGAGGGTCATGCAGACGTGTCACATTAAACCTGTACTTAAGTTCCCTCTTGACATGCTGTACAAATAGCAACTCAAATCTTAACACATAGCATCTGTTTAGATAATTACCGTAATTATGAGTTGTAGGGAAAATAGTTTCTTTAAATGTAAACCAGAGATTAAATATGGCACACATATGTATTCAGTTAATGTGCACAGACAAAAAGTGTTCTAGGTTAAATCCGTATATTCCTGAGAACAAAAGTTTTGTGAATTTAGTATTTTCTTCGTGTCAATATTGTTAAGAGCATAAGAAAAACATTGTATTCATATATTATGCTATGTCCACTGTAGAGGACACCAGGATTCAATAAAAATAAAAAAAAAGACATGAATAGAATACATTTTAGAATACATCACCAATACATTTTTAGGTTTCAGGATTTTTTTATACCAACCTTCGTATAAAGATGATTCTCAACTATGTTATGAAAGATATAACAGAATGATTTGATATATCATTTTGCTTTATGCAATATGTGTGTCAAATGGACATAAGCGTGTTTTCCCATTATGTACAATGTATCTATACATTGTATTTAATTTGCATATTGTGTTCCTATGGCAACATGTAATGAAAAAAGAAGTGTAATAATGGGAGTAGTAATTGGCGAGATTGTCATAATAATGTAATATTTTATAGGAATATTGAAATATAATTTCTTTCACTTGTTGTGTCCCCAAAATGCTGAATCGATGTCCTGTTTCGTAACAGTAAGTCATATTTGGATTTAAAACCCTGTGGAGCAGCATCTCATTCAAAAAATGACCAAAGACACTTTCAATATTTTTCCTATTTAAAACTTGACTCTTCTACAGTTACATCGTGTGCTAAGACAAACTGAAAATGAAAAGTTGCGATTTTCTACGATTTCCTATATGGCTAGGAACTACGTTCTCATTCCTGCGTAATAGTCGCGGATCTTCGCAGCCGTACCATGGCTGCAGCAGCGCAATGATTCGTTGGTATTCTGTGAAACATGGTGGTAGTATACACCTTCGACTTACTATCACAGCCCTTTACAACACACAGAACCATGGCTATAATCAAACAGGTAAATCCATAACACAATTTGTCGGCTGCAAGCCTGAAATTTTCTCTGCAACTACACAAACTTAGTGCCGGTCACATTGAAAGTTACCTAGCTGGGGGCTACTTTCAGGCGCTGTAATATCATTGCGCTGCTGCAGCAATGGTACGGCCGCGAAGATCCGCGACTATTACGCAGGAATGAGAAAGTAGTTCCTAGCCATATAGGTGTAGAAAATCGCAACTTTTAATTTTCAGTTGGTCTTAGCACACAATGTAACTGTAGAAGAGTCAAGTTTTAAATAGGAAAAATATTGAAAGTGTCTTTGGTCATTTTTTGAATGAGATGCTAATGGACTGATTAGAATCAATGATGTATGCTAAGCTATGCTAAAAGTGCTATCGCCAGATACAAAGATCGGCTGTATGGATTCAAAAACGGTAAAACTCAACTATTTAACTCTAGGGGACTTGTAAAATGAGTCTATTTTCAAAAAAAGTGGAGTGTTCCTTTAAACAGTTGAGTTTTACCGTTTTCGAATCCATTCAGCCGATCTCCGAGTCTAGTCGTAAAACTTTTAGCATAGCTTAGCATAGATCATTGAATCCCAGACCGTTAGCATCTTGCTCAAAAAATGACCAATGAGTTTCGATATTTTTCCTATTTAAAACTTGACTCTTCTTTAGTTAGGAAAATGAAAAGTTGCGATTTTCTAGGCCGGTATGGCTAGGAACTATACTCTCATTCCTGCGTAACAATCAAGGAACTTTGCTGCAGTACCATGAGTGCAGCGGCGCAATGATATTACACAGCGCCTGAAAATAGTCTGTGCAAGCAGGTTGTCATGGTGCTGCGTGTTATCATTGCGCAATTATCAGTGTGATTATTACACAGGAATGAGAGTATAGTTCCTAACTATATCGGCCTAGAAAATCCCAACTTTTCATTTCCATCGGTCTTAGTACACGATGTAACTACAGAAGAGTCAAGTTTTAAATAGGAAAAATATTGAAACTCTTTGGTCATTTTTTGAGCGAGATGCTAACGGTCTAATCAGATTCAATTATCTATGCTAAGCTATGCTAAAAGTGCTACCACCAGACACGGAGATCGGCTGAATGGATTTCAAAATGGTTAAACTCAACTGTTTAACTCTAGAGGAGTTGGAAAATGTGTGTTCCTTTAACATCAGATTGGTGTCATAGAATGGATGTTACATAACTCTCCATAAACAGTTTTTACTGTACTGAGCTTATACCTGTACTGTTATGTTGATAACGCATACCCAGACATTCAATCCCAGCTGACAAGGATTTAGATGACTTTATTTATTTTTGTGCGGTCTTATGTTTTCAAACCCTCAGCATTAAAATGCATGCTTACCTGCTTGGTTTCCATTGTAAGTGCAGTGATGTTTTGACGGATGAGTCAGAATTATTTTTAGTGGTAATCAAAAGCATCTGTGGGCTTTGTGTCATCAAAATGTCATAATTTTCGGAAGTAAAATGGGTTGGGTTGGGAACACCATTTCTCATGACAAAAATCATATGTTTATCTGGATGACAGTAAAGCTTTACCATATTGCCAAACCATAAAGAACAGTCTGTGTGCTGTGTGCTTGGGTTTGTTCGAGTGTAATGTGTCATCGAGTGTATTGTGCCATATATCAAGAATACTAATACTAATAGAAGTATTTGGCTCAATGTGTTATTGAGCTGTCTTATTTCAGCTGATTCCCTGTGATCACTGAGATTCAATGGCCATCGTCTTGGTCACACTTCTCAACATCTCTTCCACCTACACCTTTCCCCTCTCACTCATGTCTCAACACCTGCTATTTCTCACCTGACGTCCTTCACTACAGTTTCACGTCTTGTTCAGTCTTATCCTCATTGATCTGAGTCATTCTGGTCTATATAGCGCACTTCAAACTGCCCACAGCTCAAACGACAAAGAATTTGTGTAGTTTCCTTTTTATCACCATAATAATAATTAACTATCCACATCTGCATCAAAGAAGAATCCAAACAGAGCAGATGCTCTGTTGAGTGTCAGATGCTAATGGAGTGTGGATAACCACCATCGAAACGATTGGATCTAATGGTGCTTTAGTCTAAAGCTCAGTTGGATATTGAGGCTGTCTTGATTTAACTGAGTGGGTTGTGGCGGCCCCCTCTCTGCTGTGCCAGTCCATTGTGTTTTCATTTGTTGTTTTATGATGATATCATTTGTATTTTCACGTCAAGCCGCAGCCGGTATTTAGTCAGAGATACAATCTCTATGCTAACCATCTGCTGTTTTACGCACAGTGACATTTATGAGCCAGCGCCGCCTCTGTTTGTTTAATGCAGTGTGGTTTTTCATTGTTGCCTTATGGTGAACAAATATTTTTATACAGAATGTGCGATGGTTTCACTGTATTTTGGGGTTGCTCCAATACTCCATTTTACATATTGAAATGAAATGGCTTGAAATTTCACATTGCCATTAATACACTGCAAAAAGTTCATATTTTTAGCTAGTTCTACATGATTTTAACTCACCCAAAAAAGACTTTTATTGTTTTCTTCTGTTCTTGATTGTACCTTTAAAGTCAGCGTGAAATTGCATTTTGCAGCCTCTTTTATTTCACTGATTTGGCACATTAGTGAAACAGGATATTCAACAAGAAAATGTAGGGTGAGACTTGATTTTATCCTTCGGAAATTGATTGGAAGATGAAAAATGGTCTTTATTATCCATGTGGTTGAAGAGGAAGGGTTGTGCTTTGAGAGACAGACACAAATGCTGGTTTTGGAAAATATTTGCCATTGTCAGTAAGAACATGTTTTATGTAAGAAAATAGTGTAAGTTTTGATTTCACATTAATGCAGTACAACACATGATTACACAATATAACCAATGATATCTAATAGTATGTTCTTACACAAGTATTGTACTGTACATTGTACTATTTTATAAGTAAGGGATAATCCACAGCTAGCTGTGCATTAAAAGATGCACAACGTGGAGGTATATTCAAATCGTAAGAGTGAATAAGATTACATTTATTTTGAATGAATAGCATTTATTTGAATTAATTGTAGAGAGAGAGAGAGAGAGAGAGAGAGAGAGAGAGAGAGAGAGAGAGAGAGAGAGAGAGAGAAGACAATCAGATTTGAGTATTCAGACCAAGCGGCAACCTTCCAGTCTTTCTCTTGAATCCAACACGCAAGTGACTTAAACTGCAATTCAACGACTGGCTGCTAGAGACAGGCTCCAAAAGGGAGTCAAGACCCCCCATGTTAAAATGCCCAACTTTACGGCAGAAATAAATGTTTACAGCCTGGTACAAAAAGTGGTTATTAAGTGGCCCTTCATGACAACTGTGAGGGGGGTGAATATTTTTTATAACTAATCCATTTCATTCGAAAAGTTCTGCATAATTAAGGGCGTGGCCACTTGAGTGCACTTGAGAGCATTCTTTTAGAGTGTACGGGTGACGCCACAGACACTACGCCCATTGTTTATGATTCAGACAGACCATAGTATACAAATATTTCATTATTAATACTGCCTTTTTTCTCTTGTTTTGCATACTATATAAGTCAAAGCCTCTCTTGTTGCGTTTCCATTACCCTTCAAATTGCGCAAATTGAAATTGCAAATTAAAAATACGCCCAATGGAAACGTCAAATGCGCAAAAACGCTCATATTTTGCATAAACGTTTTTACGCTCGCGCAAGTTCGTTTTTCTGGCAATTTGAAAAAGGAATATTTCTCAAAACTTCAATGGAAACGCATTTTTTCGATGTACGTAAAAGTCACATGATCATTCTTTAAAGATGGCACGGTATGTTTGGACAGAGACGAGACAGAGATCTTTATTAAACTCATAAAAGGCAAAAAAAAAATGACGGGAATACTGGATTCTAAATAACAAAGTAAAACCACAATTTTTAAGACCTCGAAGCAGATATGAGGGAAAAACACCCAGAAACACCTCATTTGTGGCCACTCTCCATTAATGCTTGGATAACATGCCTTCTCTCCTTCGATTAAAAATAATGGCTAGTGTGGTGGCTGCGACTATATGTAAACCTGATTTTTGGTATGACTTATCGCGAGAAGAAAAAAATTTAGTTTTAGTCGCATGACATTGGTAAATAGAAACACCGTCATTTAGCAATAGTTTTTTATTGACTTTTAGAAAATATTGCAAAAAAAATTGGTGCAAATCTATAATGGAAACTAAGCTATTGTCTCTCTCAAACACATCATTTATACGCCAGAGACATCCTCTCCACCAAGTCATCCAACTTCTTATCGTTTTTTTTTTTCTCCCTCCTGTCCCTCCACTCATCCCAGACAGTGCAACAATCCATGGTTCCATTTCATTGGTTATATTCTCTATTTGTGTGTGTGGCTGCATAGAGCTAAGACTCTGATACAGAGATCAACAGCAGTTGTTTAATCCCCTCCCCTCCTCCTCCTCCTCCTCCTCCTCTTCCTCTCCACTGCCTTATATTCATGAGGGGGAGAGAGCGGCCCCCTGCAGTGCTGCCATACGCGCTCCTCTCTGTACACCTGACCAGAACTGGTGACACAAGCCTACAACCACAGAGAGAGAGAGAGAGTGAAAGAGAGAGAGTGAGAAACAGGATGAGGGACGTGCTACAGCTGTCTCTGTGACAGACTCGGCATCTGCTGCTGCTGCCGATTGCTCTACAAACTGCCTCTGACTCCGTGCCGTCCAGATACAAACTCGTTCATGTCGTTTTGCCTGGTCGACTTTTTTGACATGGAATCGCCCACCAAAGAGATTGAGGATTTCGAGAACAACTCTCTGAAGTACCTACAGGCAGATCAGATTGAGAAGATCTGGCTCAGACTGCGAGGACTGTGAGTAGAGTTTCATACTTTATTTCTCTGCATGAGTGAGCAACATGTTTATGAATCTGAATTTTACTAAAACGCATAAAAATAGCACAATAATAATAATAGGAATATTAAGTCTAAAAGTGCATAAAATTATATTTTAATAAAATATTTTTATTGTGAGGTGCAACAAGAAATTGATTGAATATGAAATATATTTGTTATTAATTATAGCTAATAAATTTTTTTTTTTAATTAAAATAGTATTTACATAAATAATGTCAATAAAAATAATTATTTCACGCATTAAGTAAATTAAATAAGAATATAATGCATTGCAAAGAGTAAAAGAATATGAAGAATAACATAATTTATTATTTACATTTACACAATAATAATGGTAATATTTTATAGTAATATAAAGGCTAATAAAAAAATATTTTTTTTCATTGTGTGGTTAAGAGTCGAAATAAAAATAGTAATGAATCATTACAAAGAGTAAAAGAATATAATTTGAATATTAAATATGATCAATTCAATTAATAAAAGATAAATCAAAACTAAGATAAACAATAAAAATATTATTTTGTGCATTAAGTAAATTCAATAATTATACAGACGTTATTATGAATACTGCAATTATTTATTAATAAAAAAAATTGAGAGTTAAACTGATTTTATTAACTTTTATGGTACTTTTCATGTTTTTATTGTGTGATTTGCAGTAGATGGCGTTCTAATGTGATGCCGGCATATTTGTGAAAAGGTCAGGGTTAACGGGTCACTTTCAATACAAACATCCTCTTCATGTGTGGCTCGGTTCCCAGACACAAAAGCAGCCTCTTCTTCCATTAAAAGCGATTCAAGTTGATCAACATTTCGAGTGCATTTGTTTAAAATCTAGACTTCAAATTGATCTAGCAAATTAAACATTTTTGCAAAGGTCCCATATTTGTGGAGGAACTATAGCAGGGCAATGTATGTTTGAATTTGCCACTGAATCAACTAAAGGGACTATACAGAAACATCTAAAAGTTGCTTTTTTCTTTCTCATTGAAAGACTCATTGAAATAAATTGAAGTCATGTGATCCGGAGGTGAAGCTCAGGTGCTAATGTTGCAGATAAAAATGCCTGCGTGTACGTGAGAGTCTCACAATTAAGTGCCATGATAGCGCAGCATGAAAAAATTGCATGTGCAACTTCATTCATATCACTGTCTCATTTCTTGCGCGTGAAAAAAAACGCTTATTCTGAATTGATTTGAACAGTAATGACTGTGTATGTTATCACAAGGGGATTTTATTGTTTGCCGTTGAAGGGATTGATCTAATCCCTCCCTGTGTCATTCCACATTAAGCCGCTGAATGCTAATCCCGGTTCTAAACAGCAAAATATCTTCCAGGATTCATTTTAGATTTATGACAACTGCGTTCCCCTTGACAGTGGAGTCGCCCGGGGTCTCTGAACCCAGATGGGGAAACCAGACAGCTGTTATTTGTCCTGAAACAAGGGCCATCAACATTGTCATAACGGCACTGGTCAAGAGCAGGGCGTTGTGCGGGGCGGAATTGAACCGAAGGAAAGCAAAGTCGCTCTGTTTTCAGCTTTATTTCCCTTTTAAGCCCGCTTTATTGAGCTTATTAAGAATTTAATTGTGCCCTTGGCGGCTCCAAGGGAAATGAGACCCATGTCGACACCATTGGATACAGAGAAAAACACACACCTATAAAAGTTTAAGGTTGTAATAAAGGCAGGCGCTCTTCACGGTAAGAGCTTAGAGAGAGGTTTTGAGGATGATGATGAATGAAGAATATAAGATGAATGACAGGAAGCTGATGGGGTAAAGGTTAAAGGTCGCTGCACATTCGTATCCATTCAGAACACTCCTCCCTTCGCCGATCACATGAATAGCAGCAATTGAACTGAAGGTGATGTCATTATCAGTATCTAGGTTGACCAATCAGGATGTCTGTCTTCATATGACTTGAGAGCAGCTGCAGTTGAGATATTTGACCAAAAGCTGCTTTAAATGAAGTGGTATTTCCTCTGTACGTGCAAGACAGAGCGAACATTCATGAAGTAACTGGATTTAGATGACCAAATGTTCAGATGTCCGTCATAAAAGGGTCATTGTTTTCCTTTTGTGCACAAACGTCATGGACGCCTTAATGAAACAAGCATTTTGAATGCATTGATGTTAAAGTAGAGTATTTTTTTTATCGTAACCTCAAAAAATCCTATAATTTAACTTTTTTTTTTTAATAGACTATTTACTGATTACCAGTATATGAAATTAAACATGGTAGACTGTGACGTGGTAGCACTCCAGTGAATATGTCAGGGTGGGATTATTTTTAAAATTACATTTTTAAATAGACGCATTAAAGATGACAAAAAAAAAAAATATTTCCAACATTATTACCCAGGAAAAAGTTAGTTCACCGATTGTTTTTATGAAGTTGGATACAATACATGGAGTAAATTGTGTCACAATGGGAACCAGCTGTTTATTGACACTTTTTTTATTAGATTTTAAATATGTAATACGTCTTTGAAATATGAAATACTGTGCAATGTAAAAAAAATAAAATTAAAGATTGAAATTTAATTAATTAATTAATTGTATAAAATGACAACATATAAAATACTTATGAGAAAACTTGACCTGGCATTTATGAAATGTGTTTTTTTTGTGTGTTTATGATATTTTTGTATGTGTTTATTATTTATTTTAATTTGATGGATAAAATTCACCAAAAACAGGTATCTTGTTTTAAAGACCCCCTGTGGTAAAAATCAAGTTTTTAATATTGTTTATATGTCTATGTGGTGTTTTTAATATGCTTTTAGACAAACCATGTGCAAATTCACAAGTCAACACCATTGCTGAGTATTTTCTCTTTAAAACTGCAGTGAACCAAAGACAGTCTCAAAAACACGATTTGAAATCGCTGGTGTTTCTGACGTCACAAACTACCCCGTAACCAATCATGTCAACATATCGGCTCAGTAAGTTGGCCGACTGCATTTCTGAGCATGTGCGAGTGATTGGGGGTGGGGCTCATTTGCATATTCATGAATCCGCATATATAAATGAAGGCAGGGTGTAGAGTTACATTCAATTTTGTCACAGGAAAAAACGTTTAAAAGATTAGTTCACTTCATTTTCCTGATATTTTACTCACCCCCATCTCATCCACAATGTTCATGTCTTTCTTTCTTCAGTCGAAAAGAAAAAAATTTTTTTGAGGAAAACATTCCAGGATTTTTCTCCCCGACATAGACTTCCATGCCAACCAAAATGTTGAAAGCAGTGTTGTAGTCGAGACGAGACCGAGTTCAGAGAGGGTTGAGTCCGAGTCAAGACCGAGTTCAGAGAGGGTTGAGTCCGAGTCGAGACCTAGTTCAGAGAGGGTTGAGTCCGAGTCGAGACCGAGTTCAGAGAGGGTTGAGTCCGAGTCAAGACCGAGTTCAGAGAGGGTTGAGTCCGAGTCGAGACCGAGTTCAGAGAGGGTTGAGTCCGAGTCGAGACTGAGTTCAGAGAGGGTTGAGTCCGAGTCGAGACCGAGTTCAGAGAGGGTTGAGTCCGAGTCGAGACCGAGTTCAGAGAGGGTTGAGTCCGAGTCGAGACCTAGTTCAGAGAGGGTTGAGTCCGAGTCGAGACCGAGTTCAGAGAGGGTTGAGTCCGAGTCGAGACTGAGTTCAGAGAGGGTTGAGTCCGAGTCGAGACCGAGTTCAGAGAGGGTTGAGTCCGAGTCGAGACCGAGTTCAGAGAGGGTTGAGTCCGAGTCGAGACCGAGTTCAGAGAGGGTTGAGTCCGAGTCGAGACTGAGTTCAGAGAGGGTTGAGTCCGAGTCGAGACCGAGTTCAGAGAGGGTTGAGTCCGAGTCGAGACCTAGTTCAGAGAGGGTTGAGTCCGAGTCGAGACCTAGTTCAGAGAGGGTTGAGTCCGAGTCGAGACTGAGTTCAGAGAGGGTTGAGTCCGAGTCGAGACCGAGTTCAGAGAGGGTTGAGTCCGAGTCGAGACCGAGTTCAGAGAGGGTTGAGTCCGAGTCGAGACCTAGTTCAGAGAGGGTTGAGTCCGAGTCGAGACCTAGTTCAGAGAGGGTTGAGTCCGAGTCGAGACCTAGTTCAGAGAGGGTTGAGTCCGAGTCGAGACCTAGTTCAGAGAGGGTTGAGTCCGAGTCGAGACCGAGTTCAGAGAGGGTTGAGTCCGAGTCGAGACCGAGTTCAGAGAGGGTTGAGTCCGAGTCGAGACCGAGTTCAGAGAGGGTTGAGTCCGAGTCGAGACTGAGTTCAGAGAGGGTTGAGTCCGAATCGAGACCGAGTCGAGACTGAGTTCAGAGAGGGTTGAGTCCGAGTCGAGACCTAGTTCAGAGAGGGTTGAGTCCGAGTCGAGACCGAGTTCAGAGAGGGTTGAGTCCGAGTCAAGACCGAGTTCAGAGAGGGTTGAGTCCGAGTCGAGACCGAGTTCAGAGAGGGTTGAGTCCGAGTCGAGACTGAGTTCAGAGAGGGTTGAGTCCGAGTCGAGACCGAGTTCAGAGAGGGTTGAGTCCGAGTCGAGACCGAGTTCAGAGAGGGTTGAGTCCGAGTCGAGACCTAGTTCAGAGAGGGTTGAGTCCGAGTCGAGACCGAGTTCAGAGAGGGTTGAGTCCGAGTCGAGACTGAGTTCAGAGAGGGTTGAGTCCGAGTCGAGACCGAGTTCAGAGAGGGTTGAGTCCGAGTCGAGACCGAGTTCAGAGAGGGTTGAGTCCGAGTCGAGACCGAGTTCAGAGAGGGTTGAGTCCGAGTCGAGACTGAGTTCAGAGAGGGTTGAGTCCGAGTCGAGACCGAGTTCAGAGAGGGTTGAGTCCGAGTCGAGACCTAGTTCAGAGAGGGTTGAGTCCGAGTCGAGACCTAGTTCAGAGAGGGTTGAGTCCGAGTCGAGACTGAGTTCAGAGAGGGTTGAGTCCGAGTCGAGACCGAGTTCAGAGAGGGTTGAGTCCGAGTCGAGACCGAGTTCAGAGAGGGTTGAGTCCGAGTCGAGACCTAGTTCAGAGAGGGTTGAGTCCGAGTCGAGACCTAGTTCAGAGAGGGTTGAGTCCGAGTCGAGACCTAGTTCAGAGAGGGTTGAGTCCGAGTCGAGACCTAGTTCAGAGAGGGTTGAGTCCGAGTCGAGACCGAGTTCAGAGAGGGTTGAGTCCGAGTCGAGACCGAGTTCAGAGAGGGTTGAGTCCGAGTCGAGACCGAGTTCAGAGAGGGTTGAGTCCGAGTCGAGACTGAGTTCAGAGAGGGTTGAGTCCGAATCGAGACCGAGTCGAGACTGAGTTCAGAGAGGGTTGAGTCCGAGTCGAGACCGAGTTCAGAGAGGGTTGAGTCCGAGTCGAGACTGAGTTCAGAGAGGGTTGAGTCCGAGTCGAGACCGAGTTCAGAGAGGGTTGAGTCCGAGTCGAGACCTAGTTCAGAGAGGATTGAGTCCGAGTCGAGACCGAGTTCAGAGAGGGTTGAGTCCGAATCGAGACCGAGTCGAGACCGAGTTCAGAGAGGGTTGAGTCCGAGTCGAGACCGAGTTCAGAGAGGGTTGAGTCCGAGTCGAGACTGAGTTCAGAGAGGGTTGAGTCCGAGTCGAGACCTAGTTCAGAGAGGATTGAGTCCGAGTCGAGACCGAGTTCAGAGAGGGTTGAGTCCGAATCGAGACAGAGTCGAGACCTAGTTCAGAGAGGATTGAGTCCGAGTCGAGACCGAGTTCAGAGAGGGTTGAGTCCGAATCGAGACCGAGTCGAGACCGAGTTCAGAGAGGGTTGAGTCCGAGTCGAGACCGAGTTCAGAGAGGGTTGAGTCCGAATCGAGACCGAGTCGAGACTGAGTTCAGAGAGGGTTGAGTCCGAGTCGAGACTGAGTTCAGAGAGGGTTGAGTCCGAGTCGAGACCGAGTTCAGAGAGGGTTGAGTCCGAGTCGAGACCTAGTTCAGAGAGGGTTGAGTCCGAGTCGAGACCTAGTTCAGAGAGGATTGAGTCCGAGTCGAGACCGAGTTCAGAGAGGGTTGAGTCCGAATCGAGACCGAGTCGAGACCGAGTTCAGAGAGGATTGAGTCCGAGTCGAGACCGAGTTCAGAGAGGGTTGAGTCCGAGTCGAGACCGAGTTCAGAGAGGGTTGAGTCCGAGTCGAGACCGAGTTTAGAGAGGGTTGAGTCCGAGTCGAGACCGAGTTTAGAGAGGATTGAGTCCGAGTCGAGACCGAGTTTAGAGAGGGTTGAGTCCGAGTCGAGACCGAGTTTAGATAGGGTTGAGTCCGAGGCGAGACTGAGTTCAGAGAGGGTTGAGTCCGAGTCGAGACCTAGTTCAGAGAGGGTTGAGTCCGAGTCGAGACTGAGTTCAGAGAGGGTTGAGTCCGAGTCGAGACCGAGTTCAGAGAGGGTTGAGTCCGAGTCGAGACCTAGTTCAGAGAGGGTTGAGTCCGAGTCGAGACTGAGTTCAGAGAGGATTGAGTCCGAGTCGAGACCGAGTTCAGAGAGGGTTGAGTCCGAGTCGAGACCGAGTTCAAAGAGGGTTGAGTCCGAGTCGAGACTGAGTTCAGAGAGGGTTGAGTCCGAGTCGAGACCTAGTTCAGAGAGGGTTGAGTCCGAGTCGAGACCGAGTTCAGAGAGGGTTGAGTCCGAGTCGAGACCTAGTTCAGAGAGGGTTGAGTCCGAGTCGAGACCTAGTTCAGAGAGGATTGAGTCCGAGTCGAGACCGAGTTCAGAGAGGGTTGAGTCCGAATCGAGACCGAGTCGAGACCGAGTTCAGAGAGGATTGAGTCCGAGTCGAGACCGAGTTCAGAGAGGGTTGAGTCCGAGTCGAGACCGAGTTCAGAGAGGGTTGAGTCCGAGTCGAGACCGAGTTTAGAGAGGGTTGAGTCCGAGTCGAGACCGAGTTTAGAGAGGATTGAGTCCGAGTCGAGACCGAGTTTAGAGAGGGTTGAGTCCGAGTCGAGACCGAGTTTAGATAGGGTTGAGTCCGAGGCGAGACTGAGTTCAGAGAGGGTTGAGTCCGAGTCGAGACCTAGTTCAGAGAGGGTTGAGTCCGAGTCGAGACTGAGTTCAGAGAGGGTTGAGTCCGAGTCGAGACCGAGTTCAGAGAGGGTTGAGTCCGAGTCGAGACCTAGTTCAGAGAGGGTTGAGTCCGAGTCGAGACTGAGTTCAGAGAGGATTGAGTCCGAGTCGAGACCGAGTTCAGAGAGGGTTGAGTCCGAGTCGAGACTGAGTTCAGAGAGGGTTGAGTCCGAGTCGAGACTGAGTTCAGAGAGGGTTGAGTCCGAGTCGAGACCTAGTTCAGAGAGGGTTGAGTCCGAGTCGAGACTGAGTTCAGAGAGGATTGAGTCCGAGTCGAGACCGAGTTCAGAGAGGGTTGAGTCCGAATCGAGACCGAGTCGAGACCGAGTTCAGAGAGGATTGAGTCCGAGTCGAGACCGAGTTCAGAGAGGGTTGAGTCCGAGTCGAGACCGAGTTCAGAGAGGGTTGAGTCCGAGTCGAGACCGAGTTTAGAGAGGGTTGAGTCCGAGTCGAGACCGAGTTTAGAGAGGATTGAGTCCGAGTCGAGACCGAGTTTAGAGAGGGTTGAGTCCGAGTCGAGACCGAGTTTAGATAGGGTTGAGTCCGAGGCGAGACTGAGTTCAGAGAGGGTTGAGCCCGAGTCGAGACTGAGTTTAGAGAGGGGGCGGTACTTCTGCCTACGTCTACAGTGACCTTTACGACATGATTGCGCAATCTTTGGCACATTGCAGAGCAGCGCAAGATGAGCATTTTAGGTTAAAAAATATATGATTTTTTTTTTTTTTTTTTTTTAAATGACCGATGGTTTCGCTAGATAAGACCCTATTCCTTGTCTGGAACCGCGCAGAGCCTCTGAAGCCCTTCGAAGCCCTTTTGAAACTGCATTGATTTGGACCTTCAACATTTTGGTTGGTATGGAAGGCTATGATGGGGAGGAGAAAAATCCTGGAATGTTTTCCTCAAAAAACATAATTTCTTTTCGACTTAAGAAAGAAAGACATGAATACCTTGGATGAGATGGGGTGAGTAAAATATCAGAATAATTTCATTTTGAAGTGATCTAATCCTTTAAATATGTAATTTTAGATCAAAGATGCGTTTTAAGGGATACAATTATTGACTAAAGGGGGACTTTAAGATAAAATACATGTTTGTGTATTTGTACTTTTGACCCAAAACCTTAAAGTTGCTGAGGAATATCCATGAGTGACAACTAGCCCAAGGGCGTTATGTACTGAATGGAATTTGCGTTTACCTGAACTGAAATGTCCATATTTTTTGTTTCAGGCGAAAATATAAGAAGACGTCACAGAGGTAAGATATTCACTCTGACTGGTGTGAATACGACAGATCTCATCATCTCAACGTGAATCACGAGCTGGGAAAATAAGCGAATAAAATTGTTTGCAAACTATTTGTATACACTGATGGGTTTATTCCCATCCAGGTGAAAACCAGGTGTGTATGATTCTGTTTCAGGTCAGCAGATCCACTTCTGTTGTACGCAAGTGTGGTCACAGTTTTCTGATGTGGTTTGTGCTAAAAACAGAGACCAAAAGTAGAACAGGGTTTTGGCATTGTGTTTAATTACTGGTTGTCAGTACGAAATAACAGCAGTTTTCTTTCATTTCCACAAGTGAATGGACTGCAGTTGTGCATTAGCATATGAGAACACTTACAAATATTTACTTTGGCAGAACCATGATGGTACAATGAAGGTATTAGATAATAATACTATTATCTAATTGTTCTTTGGTACCATACCAAAGTATTTCCATAGTACTACAGAAGTACTTTAAAAATATCATGGTACTACACTGATACATGTCCGAAAACCCATATGGCATTATTATATCCATAAAAATATGGTTTTACCATGGTGCTATGTCTAAAAAAACCTCATCTGCTCATCATTTGCATATGCATATTCATCCATGTGATACCATGTTTAACGGTAACAAGAAAATATGAGATATGGATGTGCCGTCACATTACATTGCTAAAAATCATTCAGTAGCCTATCCTTGATTTATACATCATAAAAGCTGAATAAATATGCTTTCTATTGATGTATGGTTTTTTAGGATAGGACAATATTTGGCCCGAGATACAACTATGAAAATCTGGAATCTGAGGGTGCAAAAAAAATCGAAATATTGAGAAAATCGCCTATAAAGTTTTCCATATGAAGTCCTTAGCAACACATATTACTAATAATAATACATTTTTGATATATTTACGGTAGGACATTTGCTAAATATCTTCATGGAACAGGATCTTTACTTAATATCATAATGATTTTTGGCATAAAAGAGAAAAATCGATAATTTTGACCCATACAATGTATTGTTGGCTATTGCCACAAATATACCTGTGCGACTTATGACTGGTTTTATGGTCCAGGGTGCCTTATTCTGCATGACCATAATCTACATCCCTTAATCCTACCCAATACCTAAACGTAACAACTACCTTACTAACTATTAATAAGCAGTAAATAGGGGGTTTATTGATGTAGTAGTAAATAGTTAATAGAATTGGACCCTAATCTAAAGTGTGACCCATGTTTTTTTTATGTTCAGCATTTCCTTTGTAGTTCCGGCCCCACTTTATATTAGGTGGCCTTAAGTACTATGTACTTACATCAAAAAATAAGTACAATGTACTTACTGTGTTCAAATTGTATTGCAAAACACCTTTGCTGATATTAAGGTGGGATATGGTTAGTGTTAGGGACAGGTGTGGTGGTATGGGTAAGTTTAAGGGTAGGGTTAGGTGTAAGGGAAGTGTCAACTGTGTAATTACAAATGTAACTACGGAAATTAATTACAGATGTAATTACATGCAGGTATTTTTTAAAATGTAAGTACAATGTAAAAACATGTATGTACACAATAAGTGCATTGTATCAAATTATTAATTAAAATGTTAGTACATAGTAGTTAAGGCCACCTAATATAAAGTGGGTTTTTACATTTTTAATCATCCAGTACCACAGTAATGTCAGAGTAACATGACTTTACCATTTGATACCTTAACTATACCATGGTATTTTTTTGTAAGGGAAAGTCTTGTGATATTTTGACCCTGCAGCCTATCTGTGTGTATGGGTATAACTCTCAGTGTAGGTGTGTTTATGTGTATGTATGGGACACTCTCAAACACAACGCAAAAAGAGCTACACACTTCCTTTGACATCAGTAATGATTGTGATCTAGACAGTGTGTTCTCTCTCTCTCTCTCTCTCACTCTCACACACACACACACATAGACATAAACAGCCTGCAGCAGATTCCTGTCCTGCCCTTATCACTGTGTCTTGTGTGTGTTTGTGCATGAGAATGTCTGTGTTTGTCAGGCTTTGATGGTTTGGCAGGGCAGTGCTGGAGATGTCAATGATTGTGTGTGTGTGCAGGGCTGGAAGGAAGTACATGTGTGTGTTTGAATAGGGCTTGAAGGAGTTATGCTTTATGAGTCCATCAAGGTGAAAGGTCACGAGCCACTTAGACATCAGAACACATATCACTGTAAATCTGAGCATGTGACATTTTTATCTCTTGATAATGATTTTTGTTTCACCAAACCCAGTTTTTCAGCACAACCACATACACTTAGTAGCAACTAGATGTTTACGTTCAACTAGATCATGTTTATGAAATAATCAGCACTTACTTTTCTGACATTTTTATACAAATGTTGGTAGAGACTGACTAGCTATTATTTATCATTTAAATATTATTATGATTATTAATAAAATAAACTGAATTTCTTACATTTTTATTTTTATTATTATGATATAATTTCTTTCAGATAACCCCCAAAATGCAATTAAAAAAACGAAAAAAATTACTTTATATATCCGTCAAACAATCTTGGGAACTGTTGGCCATAATAAGCTCCAGCGTGGACTAGACATTATATTGGATATGCAAAACGGTTTTGTGCCCAGAAGATTGAGTGAGAATATTTGATAAGAATCAGCTTAAATCAGCATTGTCCTAATTTCTTTCCTTGTGTATAAATATATGCAGGCATGGGAAGAGTGACGTTTTCTCAGGCAAAATACGGCACCGGTGGGGCTGTTTGTGGCAGCTGTTTAATTTGATGTAATTATCACCATCACTCCTTTTATTCACAGGATTTATGTCTCCTGGTGATCTCTGTTAAGTCATGAGGGATTCTTGCATGTTTAAATGCATCTCTCGCCCACACTGGAATAGATTTACCAAACATGTATATTTTTGCCATCATTTATTCATCATCATATCTTTTCTGAAGAACACAATATGATGAAGGCTAAGGTTTTCATACAACAAAACTGGACGGCTATTCACACCACTAAGCTCAAAAAAGGACCTAAAAACACAATAAAAGTAGTTGACACGATGATCAGGCATAACATTATGACCTAATATTGTGTTGGTCCCCCTTTTGCTGCCAAAACAGCCCTGACCCATCGAGGCATGGACTCCACTAGACCCCTGAAGGTGTGCTGTGGTATCTGGCACCAAGATGTTAGCAGCAGATCCTTCAAGTCCTGTAAGTTGCGATGTGGATCGGACTTGTTTGTTCGGCACATCCCACAGATGCTCGATTGGATTGGGATCTGGGGAATTTGGAAGCACCACCTCAAACTCGTTGTGCTCCTCAAACCATTCCTGAACTATTTTTGCTTTGTGTCAGGGCGCATTATCCTGCTGAAAGAGCCACAGCCACTAGGGAATACCGTTTCCATGAAAGGGCGTACATGGTCTGCAAAAATGCTTAGGTAGGTGGTACGTGTCATCCATGGATGGCAGGACCCAAGGTTTCCCAGCAGAACATTGCCCAAAGCATCACTGCCTCTGCCGGCTTGTCCCATAGTGCATCCTGGTGCCATGTGTGTAAGCAACGCGCACGCACCCGGCCATCCACGTGATGTAAAATAAAACGTGATTCATCAGACCAGGTCACCTTCTTTAATTGATCTGTGGTCCAGTTCTGATGCTCATGTGTCCACTGTTGGCGATCTCCCCACGTGCATCAATGACCTTGGCCGCCCATGACCCTGTTGCCGGTTCACCACTGTTCCTTCCTTGGAACACTTTTGATAGACACTGACCACTGCAGATCGGGATCACCCCACAAGAGCTGAAGTTTTGGAGATGCTCTGACCAAGTCGTCTAGCCATCACAATTTGGCCCTTGTCAAACTCGCTCAAATCCTTACACTTGCCCATTTTTCCTGCTTCTAACACATCAACTTTGAGGTAAAAATTTCCATTTGCTGCCTAATACACTCACCTAAAGGATTATTAGGAACACCTGTTCAATTTCTCATTAATGCAATTATCTAATCAACCAATCACATGGCAGTTGCTTCAATGCATTTAGGGGTGTGGTCCTGGTCAAGACAATCTCCTGAACTCCAAACTGAATGTCAGAATGGGAAAGAAAGGTGATTTAAGCAATTTTGAGCGTGGCATGGTTGTTGGTGCCAGACGAGCCGGTCTGAGTATTTCACAATCTGCTCAGTTACTGGGATTTTCACGCACAACCATTTCTAGGGTTTACAAAGAATGGTGTGAAAAGGGAAAAACATCCAGTATGCGGCAGTCCTGTGGGCGAAAATGCCTTGTTGATGCTAGAGGTCAGAGGAGAATGGGCCGACTGATTCAAGCTGATAGAAGAGCAACTTTGACTGAAATAGCCACTCGTTACAACCGAGGTATGCAGCAAAGCATTTGTGAAGCCACAACACACACAACCTTGAGGCGGATGGGCTACAACAGCAGAAGACCCCACCGGGTACCACTCATCTCCACTACAAATAGGAAAAAGAGGCTACAATTTGCACGAGCTCACCAAAATTGGACAGTTGAAGACTGGAAAAATGTGGCCTGGTCTGATGAGTCTCGATTTCTGTTGAGACATTCAGATGGTAGAGTCAGAATTTGGCGTAAACAGAATGAGAACATGGATCCATCATGCCTTGTTACCACTGTGCAGGCTGGTGGTGGTGGTGTGATGGTGTGGGGGATGTTTTCTTGGCACACTTTAGTTTAAATGCCACGGCCTACCTGAGCATTGTTTCTGACCATGTCCATCCCTTTATGACCACCATGTACCCATTCTCTGATGGCTACTTCCAGCAGGATAATGCGCCATGTCACAAAGCTCGAATAATTTCAAATTGGTTTCTTGAACATGACAATGAGTTCACTGTACTAAAATGGCCCCCACAGTCACCAGATCTCAACCCAATAGAGCATCTTTGGGATGTGGTGGAACGGGAGCTTCGTGCCCTGAATGTGCATCCCACAAATTTCCATCAACTGCAAGTTGCTATCCTATCAATATGGGCCAACATTTCTAAAGAATGCTTTCAGCACCTTGTTGAATCAATGCCATGTAGAATTAAGGCAGTTCTGAAGGCGAAAGGGGGTCAAACACAGTATTATTATGGTGTTCCTAATAATCCTTTAGGTGAGTGTATATCCCACCCACTAAAAGGTGCCGTGAGGAAAAAATAATCAGTCACTTCACCTGTCATAATGTTATGCCTGATCGATGTATATTGACTTAAAATAAAAATATTATGTGTTTGTAACAACATGGGGGTAGATAACATAATTAACATTTTTATGTAAAGTATGTTAATTGACAGTACGTTAAACCAGCCCCTAGTCCAGGGTTTGGCAACATTATTGACATTGAACCCCAGAAAATGGTTTTGATGGCAAAAATGTAAGTATGTGTTAATGTATTTTATGTGTAATGTATGTCACAATGCACAGGGTTTGTGGTTTTGGTCTGCACATGGTTTGTTACTAACACACTAGCATTGTGGTTCAAGCTCAGAACTAAATGAGTCAGTCTGCGTGAGAACTGTGTGTGCTAGTTTTGGAATGAAAGTTTGTGCCACTTCAACATCTCTAAAGTGAACAAATGAAGATATTCCGATTAAAAGACGATACTCATTAGTCATTTGGCTATATTTCACACTATTTTCATGCTGTTCATGTTTTGCTCATGTTTGTTCGCAGCGCATTAACTAATTTTAACAAGATTTTAATAAAGTATTAGTAAATGTTGACAAAGATTAATAACAAAGATTAACAAAATGCTTTATAAGGGCAGTTCATTATTAGTTCATGTTAACTCGTGTAGTTAACTAATTAACCTTATTGTAAAGTGTTTCCATTCCATTACTGTTTTTGTTGTATTTTGATCAAATAAACGCTTTTGAACTGTAGTGTGTATGTGTGTATGTGTGTATACATAATCATAAAAATGTAAATGTATTTATTTAATTAGTAGTTTATTTAATATTGAATTATTTAGCTTGCACTGTGTTTTATTGTGTATTTTATGTGAATTTTGTGTTCCTTAATTAGCTGCCTTTCTTGGCCAGGACACTCTTGTAAAGGAGATTTTTAATCTTCGTAGTTCTTACAGTTCAATTTATTTCAGTTTAAGTTTTTTATATGGCCAAAGTCAGCAATATAGCAAGTATTTGACAAAATCGGTGGTCATTTCTGGTATGGTTTGTACTGCCACCAGCGTTTTGTCCACTGTTTGCATCCTGACCCAAACTGATATCCGAGCCATTGAGCCCCTGAGTCCAGGGAGTGTATAACGGCCATCAGTGTGGCCTTTTCTGATGATCTAATTAGGACTGGCTTCCCAGTCAGAGGCAGCGCAGCCATTACAAGCTCCTGCAGCCCAACGGCACTTCAATCTGTTTCTCACACATGGTGTAATGAACACTAGGGCATTCAAACCCACCGAGCATTGCGCAGATGGGGTTTGTTTACATGTTATCGTGAGGTTGTCTTTCTTTTTTGACTTTTTTTGTGGCATGGAAACTAGCTTTGATGTGGTTTGAACCCGACAGTCTGTCCGCATTCAGCTCTCGTCTCCTAGTTCCATGTCGTTCTGATAGACTATGTGAAGTCGATTAACGATGCCAAGTTGGAATGAAGCAGAGATAAATATTTAGAAACCACTGACAGATGAAAATTCTCTTTCGCATCGGAGCGTTTCGACTTTTTACACAATAACATCTCAAAAGATTGAGTCAGTCAGCGATCCAGCGCTGCGTTTTGGCAGTCGTGAGTTTCTTGCACGAGCTAAATGCATTCGGCTCCTGAGGTCTTGTTTCGTCATGCCTCCACTGACTGATTTCAGCTTGTTAATTGATGGCTTCACAGTCATTGAATCGCAGCCCCCACACCTGATAATTAACAAGATAATTACTCCAGTCAAAAACTGACATATTTAACAAGCGATTTCACCTTACAACACCAATGCCCTCCCACGGGAGCCGCCGTCACTGGTGTGTTTTGCCAATTGAATACAAAACAGGGAGACAAAATGGATGCTATTGTCATTTAGCCATCTATCTTTATGTGCTTCCCCGCATAGACCATGAGTGGGCTTTCCTGATTATATTATTCCACACTCCTGAAGAGTCCCGTGCCCAAAGGGGTTTGCGGGGATTAAATGTGCCGTTCTGTTGAAGAGTGAAGTGCTGATTGTGGGTACGCTTTGCTCTGATCTGTCCTTCAATTTGCCGGCAGTGAGATGGAGAGCAGAAATGAGTCTGGGTTTATCTCCCAGAGCAGGGAGCAATCCCTCCCGGACCCACGACGACCTCTCGTTCCCTGCTGTCCCCACACAAAAATGGGATACAGTTGCTGACTAACGTTCGTCTGTGATAATTTCCATGCATACCGCAATGCGTTTGTTCATACATTATTACCACTGATTTGTAATGGTGAAACTTTGTGTTTTTCTGTCGGTTGATAAAAATACCTTCTGTAAAATCCTTCAACTCTAATAAAAATGTTGAACCTGGCTTCATCCAATGTTCAGATTTCTGTTCTAGAAATGTATGCTAATTAGTGCATATTTAATTTGATAATGCCGCATTTGCATATTTAAAAATGACATTCCAGAAAACTTAAAACAACTGTTTTGATGTACTGTGATTAATGAAGTATGCTGATATATTCGTTTTTACCCTAATCACATGTGGTGTCTTGCTTTAACATCTTGCTAAACATCTTTCCATGCTGATATGTGATTGGCAGTTCTTGACATTAATACCCGCCAAATGCGGGTGGATTTCAGCAGCGGCGTGTAACGCAGTCACTCCTACTAGCCGCTTTAGCGGGTTCAATTGTATATAGGCCTATAATACGTTTTTTTTTTTTCAATTGGAGTCTTTTAAAAAGGCATCTGAAATAATAAACTACCATAAGTGCAATGTAGTGTTTTTCAATACATAACGATACTCAAATATCTGAAACGCTTCCAATACTCACTTTCCACAGAATAGATATACGATATCAGTTTTGCTTTCTCTCTCTCTCATCTTTCCAATAGCGAGTTGACACACAAACCCGCCTCCCCTAACTCTTTTCATTTGCTCCGGAGCATTATTGTTGGTGTTACAGGGCTTTGGGATTGCGCGTATTACTCATAATTTTGTGTCACACCAAAAGTGCGTGCACATAAAGCCGCCTCTCAGTGCTAAATTGACGTCTTTTACGTTGCTTATCAGTCAAACACACACAAAAGAATATCAAAATGCCGGTCCTGGCGAGTATTCACGTAAAGACAGTTGGTTTTAAGTGAACTTAAACAGTTTATAAAGAAAACGCATGTGTAATGGATCCGTGTGTCAGGTCTTAAAGTGACAGCAACCTAATAAACCTTTTATTAAAAATATGGCAGTTTTCCCCCATGGTATTGATGTCAAAATTGTTACCAGTGAAAATGCTGAGTGGCTAGTAACTTTGGGAAACCACTAGCCACAGTTGCTGCGCAGCACAAAAGTTAATGTTAAAAAAAAAGTTTTGGTGATAGGAAGTCTTGGTGATAGGAAGTCTTGGTGATAGGAAAAGGCAGAAGAATGGGGAACAAACTCAGGTTGGTCGTGTCAAAAGTCGTTGTTCCAGCTGTAATTTGTAATTTTGTCTGGCTCAACTAGACAGTGGTGGGCGGAGTTAGTTAAAATAGCCTTTGCCAACAAGATGAGCTAATTGCACCCAGTGTAAATTGACAATCTGTTAAGAAACTTATGTTTTGTATTGTAAACATAGACTGTAAAAAAGTATGGATGTAGTGTCCATTACATCACTCGCATTTTTGAAGTCTAAAGTGGGTGGAGCCGGCCGTCGCCATCTTGGCTGCGCGTCACTCCCTGAATAACTGAAAATGGGCATAGATGCAGGACGTGGGTGGAGCTGAGGTGCCTGGTTGCTGAAACACTCCCGTCTAGCTCAACCATAGTGGCAATCCACTTGTCACTCAAGTGACCACTCCCTTAATTATGCAGAACTTCAAGGCTTAATATAATATAAAAAATCACCCCCCTCACAGGCTAAATTAGCTGTATAGACCAAAACCACTTTTTTGTACCAGGCTGTACACATATTTTTTTCTGCTGTAAAGTTTAACATGACATTTTAACATGGGGGATACAGATTTGCAGTAGCCAGTCGATGAATTGGAGTTTAAGTTTAGCTTCAAGAGAGACCGCGGGGAGGTTGCCGCTTGATTTGAAAGTGCTACAAACATGGCATTGAACCTATCATCATTTAGTTATGTCTGTTGTCCTGTTTCCCTCGAGTTTAAGTTTCTGCTTCGGCTGGTTTGGATGACTTGCAGAAAAATAGCTTGCGTGGATGGAGGCCGTAGAACTGTGATAGAAAGTCGTGACCTTGGGACTTGAGCTGTGTTTATCAAAAGGATTTATAGATGTGTTCGAAGCAATGGCGCAATGAAAATAAGCAGTTTGCACCTCAGGCGAGGTGAAACCCAGAGGCCTCCCTGCAACATTTGCACACTCTTTAAAACACTGCTTCTGGTCGTTGCTTTTGCATAAGGGATGTACAGGTGACCTCTGACCTCGCTCTTCATTCCCATGCAGATATCTGTAGGGCATACTGATTAAACGACTGCAGCTCCAACTGCAAAAATACTGTAGAGGGGATAAACACTCTTTTCTCCTGGAGCAGACAGATCTGGCTTTGGCCCAAGCTCACACAGCTCTTCAGCTGCATAAAATCAGCACAGCTGTGATGACTTTGGCCGCAGATGACCTGTTGTGCACAACGGGGTCTCCATGAGGGCCTGGGTCGTGGGAGCAGAATAAGTCCGATTTTCAAAACTGTTATTTACTATCAGCTTTAATCTATATTCTTTCCAGAATCACATTTATTTCATTCTTAGTTCATTTATAGGTGAAGTGTGTAACTTTGTGTAACTAAACTGAATGAAGAAATAATGAAATGTTTTCTCTTGAGGAATTAAGAGGTCAAGGACTTCTCAAACTCTGTTCAGAATTGAGCTAGTTTAGAGCCATTTTACTTGTATCTGTCTATCTGTCACAGAGGAGAACGGCATCTTTATTATCTGTCTCTGGCAGAGACCTTTAGTTGGAAATGCCACTCAGTTATGAGGAGATCTGAGGTGTTTAACTCTGATGTTGGGAGAGCTTTGCTCTAAAGCTGATATTCTCTGCCAATTGATGAGACCCAAAACACAGTGGATTTGTTAGGCTGTGCAGCGGCGGACTATGAATACACCAGTATGAAGTATATTCTTTTCTATCTTATATGTAATCCTTCCATGAGCCTTAAGGCCTGTGCACACCGGGACGAAAACCGCGTGCGCTTATCGCCAGCGTTTTTCCAGACGTTTTTCGGCACGTCTTTGTGTTCACACCCAAACTATTTTTCACTGGCGATGTGCCGAGTGAATGTGCAAATTCAGTAGATGGCGCTCCCGGTACACATATTGTCTACTTACTTCCTTTTCGTCATATCAATGTGTGCTCTGCAAGACCGTTTTGTGCTTTAGCGCCACCAAGTCGTGTTTATTGTAACTTCAGCAACTCCAGGCACGTGTACAAAAGCGCAGATCTCATTGGTCGGACAGTTTTTAACGCGCAGCGTCAAAACAAAAAAAACTAACCCTAGGCGTTTTTTAAAAATGTCGCTTTTACACCTGCCGTTTTGCTCGTCTGTGTGCACACTCACATTGGCGCCCTTTGTTTAGTCACGAGGCGTTAAACGTTGGCGATAAACGCACACGGAAATCGTCCTGTGTGAACAGGCCTTTAGAAGAGCAAACATTGTAATTAGTGGTACTTCCTTAAGGAAAGTGTCAATATGTAAGGAAATAAAACCATAAACATCATACCTGAAATGATCTCAAATCGTTTGGCTTATTGAGGATTGGTGTGATATTCATTATTAAAGTAATTAGACTTTGGTTTTTGTTAGGCAGATGATAAAATGGTAGAAAAATGAATTGCATTAAAGCATTGACTCTTTATTCTCTAGCAAATGTATCTACACTCAAAAACAATTTTAATTATTTTTTTTTTTTTTTTAAGATTTACGCATTTCAATTAATAGTAAAATTCCATCAAATTGAATCAAATAATCCTTACATTTTAATTTTTATAATCCTTAATAAATTATTCAATTAAAATATGTAAGGATTATTCAATTCAATTTGATGAAATTTTACTCTTAATTGGAATGTGTAAATCTTAAAAAAAAGGCTTTATTTTTTGAGGGTAGAAATCCATCAATATAAATATACTAGTTAACAAGATAAATGCATGTTAACTCAAAATAGATTAAAATATTTTCAGAATAGCATTTTTTGCAGTGTGTCAACTTGGCACATTTTGCACAGAAAGCGTAAAAATCTAATAAAATAATTATTCATCACTCCCTGTCACTTATTCTCCACCCTGAGGAATGTGATGTCAATAATCAGGCGATACAGAGGGAGGTTTATCCAGAATGCAGATGCTTTGAACCTCTGGTGAAATGTCATGTGTGGTATTAGTGAATAAATCTCCCCCTTCCATCAGCCAACAATTGTTATCCCATGTTATTGTGTTTTCCGTGCCACTTAACCTGCAAAGTGAAATATCATCTTGCTGACTGAATAGTCTGTAGTTGCTAGTGAAGGTTATCAAAATGCTTCTGTACCTGTTTTTCTAGTTTATCATCACCTTACCAGGCTCTCCGCTTTGCCTTGGGAACCTGCTGTATTATATTGGCTAAGTCTGTTAGGATGAACTCGTTCGTGGCTGCCACTTTGTCTTGACTTCATCTTGGGAAACAGAAGGGATGGAAGGGTTTATGGTTTTACTGAAACTCATTTCAGCATAATTTAAACCATTCGCTGTGTTCTGCCAGCCTTGGAAATGTTTAAGATGATCAGTGCCAGGTTTGACTTTGCTTTGGCTCTTGGAAATCAGTCAATATGACTGTTTTGAATCAAATCTGGGTACTGCCATCGGGCTGGCGAGAAATGAGATGACAGGGAAATAGACATCCATCTATTCTGTTATTAAGGTGCTATCAGTGAATCTGCGTTCAGTGCTGAGACTCCTTTTAATTTGCACAGTTCTACAACGGAGCTCTGATGGCCTCAGTGTGAAATAAAGTAAGATGTCTGGCTACATGGGAATAGCTGGTGAAGTGACATACTGTGAAACTGAGTTTACAGCATGGAAAATGTCCAATCAGTGGCATAATGACCTATCAAAATCATAATTGCAGCAATACAAAGCTCTTGACCTTAAGCTCAGACATTTATCAGTTTCTATAACAAGGGAGGAGTTAAGTGAGGATCTATGCTGCTTCTAATTGAGCCTTCGCTAAGCCCGCCTTAAAATGTTACTGACCAATCCTATCGTAGCAACTGTTGTCATCCATCTTTTATCAGACAATGCTTTTTTTCTAATGTAAGTCTATTGAAATCCTAATCGTTGCAAACATTGTTGAAACTTTAGAAACCTTTACTCAGACTTTATTTTAGCCTTTGCTAAGGTCCGACCTAAGATGTTACTGACTAATCCTGCCTTAGCAACTTTTGCCATCTGTCATATTATCAGACCAGCTTTTAGTCTTTTTTTCTAATGTAAGTATATGAAAATACTATGCGTTTATTTGTTGCAAACATTGTAGAAACTTTTGGAACGCACAAATATGATTTTAACCTTTGCTAAGCCCCTCCTTAAAATGTTACTCACCAAATCTGTAGCAACTGTTGCCATCCGGATGCTCTCTAAAGCTACGTTAACCAAAGGGGGCGGAGCTTAACAAAGGGTCAGTTGTGCACTTCTGGAATTGTATTATGTCGTATCCTGTCATATGAATGAATCAGATCAGACTGGACATTGATTCTGTCCCCAGAGAGCAGTTCTAGAGGTCTGGACCTTTCTGAAAGACTCCAGATGGAACTGACAAACGCTGTATCAACACTTAGCTCTCAACCTCTGGTTGCCATTGCACCAGAGCTCCAGCCACTGAGACCATTAGTGACCTGGACCGAACAGACACAACTGAGTCAACTGTTTCTGTCTGCCCAGCTGCTCAACAGACAACAGCAGCTGTATTTAGAGTTTCCCCATCCCAGCCAATTCCACACCAGCCTCTCCGGTCTTAATTAGTGATGACGGGCAGTAAATGGTGTGTTGTTATGGCCATTAAACTTTTCACCCACTGTTAGCATCATTGGCTACGCCACCCATAAGCCACTGCTGCATCTGTCTCCACAGTTACAGAGGAACAGGGCTCTTCCTCCCAGACTGGACACATTCTCTGGAACTTCTGCCAATAGCAAACCAGGAGAGCAGTGCCAGGACTTTTTCATGGACTCTGAGCAGCCCCATGATCTGTCTAACTCTAGACATGTTGCCAAAGTCCCTTTAAGGCAAGTCGGTACACTTGGCAGCAATTTTGATAACAGCCAAGTCCCCATATTTACAGTGCCCTCTACTAATATTGGCACCCTTGGTAAAAATTAGCAAAGGCGGCTGTGAAAATAAATCTTCATTGTTTATCCATTTGATCTTTCATTCACAAAATTCTAAATTTCCACTGACGTAAAACAATTGAAAGTTGGGGGAAACTCACATTATGAAATAATTTTTCTCCAATGCATGTTGGCTACAATTATTGGCACCCCTAGAAATTCTTATGAGTAAAACATCTCTTTTTTAGCACACCAGGGTGACTAGGAGCATGAAACTGTCCAGCCACGACTTGCATATGAACAGGAGTATAAATATGAGGAAACACAAACGCCAAATACCCTTAATCATCCATTACAACAAGTAAAACCAACGAACGTCGTTCTGATGCAAGCAGGTGTTCTCCAAACAGCACCTAAATCACCACATATAGTTTGAGAGGGTTTCAAGAAAAATCATCCAAAAATAAACTCCAGGATATTCAGTTGTCAGACACGACTGGAACTTCAAAAGGGACCTGGTTCTGTGGTCCGACGACAATATAAAAATAGCTTTTTGGCAGAAAACCCACCAGATGGCTTTGATGCAAACAGGGATAAAAATAACCCCATGCCCACAGTTAAATATACTGCTGGATCTTTAATGTTGTGGGCCTATTTTTTTACTGGAGGTCCTGGACAGATACATGGTATCATGGAATCTAGCAAATACAACAGATAAAAAAATCAAATCCTGATGGCATCTGCTAGAAATCTTATAATGGGCCGTGATTGGATCTTCCATCAGGACAATGATCCAAAACAAACATAAAAAAAATGGGCCACTGAGCACAAAATGAAGCTTCTGCCATGGCCGTCCCAGTCCCCTGACCCGAACCCTATAAAAAATGAGTGGGGTAAACTGAAGAGATGAAGCACCAATATGGAGCTGGGAATCTGACGGATCAGGAGAGATTCTGTCTGGGAACACACCATTGGCAGGGCTCAATCCGAGGGGTGGGATAAACGGTTGTCTTTCAAATTCCCTCTGCACGCAATAGGATAGCACTTAGGGCTGGGCGATAAAACGATAACGATATGTATCGCGATAGACACGTAATCGTTATCAATAAAATTTTCTTCGTCGGAAGAAACCAGAGGTTGTGAAGCAAGTTTGGTTGCATGAACAAAGGCACTCGCTCTCTGGTAACCAAGCAACATAGGGAGTGACAGGCTAACAGCCAATTGTGTAACTGTATCTAGTTTGGTTGCGCCATATCGTTGTCTCGTGTTGGATTCATTCTTCTGTAAACAGAACCGGCGTGGAGTGATAAGTGGAAAATGAGTGCCGCAGCGAGCGAGGAAATTGTTGATTAAACAGGAAAACAAGTCAGCTCGCCAGTATGGCAGTTTTTTGGATTTTATTAGTCTGACCGTAGTCAGACCAATGTCGTCTGCAAATTATGCAAGACTGTCGTCCCTACCAAGACTGGTAATACCACAAACTTGTTTTACCAGCCTTGTTTATACTTTCGTCTGGCTCCACCTCTGTTGACAGTGTGCGCGCGCCTCGTTCGTTTGGGGACGTGTTTATACTCGACGCGCTCGCCTTTGTGCTATTCTTGACTTTGGCTGAATCCGAAATCGCCCCCTAAACTCTCAGTCACTATTCCCTACTTGAATCCATTAATACAGTTCACTTGAAGGAGTGAATGAAAACAAGTGAACGAATTCGGACAGCCGCTGTGTGTACCTCGGCTGTACACTCGTTATTGTGGTGCAAAGTGGAATAGAATGAGTGCACTCAATAACGTCCACTATGGTTTCGGACACCACTACAAATGGCTGTCCCTTCAAATAGCGCCCTATTTAAGGGTAGAGGGGACGATTTCGGATTCAGCCTTTGAAACGACATGGAGAGGTAATGTTACTCTGCATCATTGCCTTATGAAAAAGCATCTAAACGGTAACAGTTACAAAGAAATAACGGAGGCACTGCGCCTTAATGTTAAGAGATAATTGTTAAGTGTTCATTGTGATTTTAGAATTGTGTTTATATTTTAATTATTTGAGTGTTTTCCATGGTTGTGTTGACATTTCTGACGTATAACTGAGGGGATTATTATCAGAGGAAGGTTATGTTTAAAATAAAAATGTTTAAATGTAAAATATTTTTCTCCTGGTCCTTATTAAATAGGTCATAAAAATATAAATAATTATCGATATCAACTGATATGAAACACTTATATCGTGATACAGTTTTCAGCCTTATCGCCTAGCCCTAATAGCGCTACAACCAACCAGAACAACGAAGAAGCTGAAGCGGAGCTAGTTGATAGATTAAACTTTCGGCGTCTCCAGTCGGCGAAAATCTGAACACATTTTCCTTTTTTAAGAATGACTTCAGTGCCGTTCTTTGTTTTTTTCTCAAAGAAAAGCTTAACTCCAAGTCGTGGCCAAAGCTGATTCGAAAGACCGCTGTTCGCCAGCTTCTTCAAATAGCACGCAGAACCACCGCAACTCTGCCGTCATTATGTTAAGCCCGCCCACCGACACGATGTGATTGGCCTAGACCAGAGGTTTTTTTTTTTTGCTAGACGCCCTGGCTGCAAATTATATTTGCTGCTGCTAGGGTGCGTCTAGATTTCTAGACTACTTGTCAGGCATTATAGGAGAAGACTTTATCTTGAGCTGTTATCTTGGCAAAACGATGTTGCAATAATTGGGTGACATTAATTGTGGCCAACGTGAACTAGAGAAAAACATTCATTTCATAATGTGATTTACCCCTACTTTCAATTGTTTTACTTCAATGAAAGGTTCGAATTTTGTGAATTTTTTTTAATGAAAGATCAGAAGGATAAACCACGCAGATTTATTTCCACAGCCGCCTTTGCTCATATGTACCAAGGGTGCCAATATTAATGGAGGGCACTGTAGGTGAATGAGGAAATTGGCTGAATTAGCCAACCATCATTACTCCTATTTATTCTAAGATTTGCTGCACGAGAAACATTTCTTATTATTTTCAGTGTTGAAATCAGTTGTGCTCCTTAATATTTTTGTGGATAGAAGGTTTAATTGAACAGCATTTATTTGAAAAAGAAATCTTTTGTAATATTATAAATGTCTTTACTGTCACTTTTATCAATGTTATGCATCCTTGCTGGATACAAGTATTAACTAGTCCAAACTTTTGAATGCTAGTATATATTCAGCTGTTTCTTTCTCATTTACGGCAAAGACATTTTCTTGCTGTAATCATCTGATGCCCTGGTTTACTCTCAGATGTGGAAAAATCATTAAGGCTGTAGTTTATCTCTGCGTAGCTGCAAATCTTCAACCTCAGATTACCTGCAGTCATTAATCCTGAATGAAAGCAAAGAAGATGAATTTGAATGAATTACATTGAATACTTGGTTTAGTATGTAGACAGAATCATTTTCTGTGATATCCATCAGTAAGGCTGGGTTTTCCTTGGTTTGTGGGGGTTGGGTGTGGGCGAACAGGTCATACCGCAAGGTTATAGATCCATAGTCATATGGAACCCTATTTGTCCTCTTCTACGTAGCACACAGCTATATATAACACACAGTACAGTGAAGCCCAGGTCGTATTTCAGAGCTGTCTGTTGAGCCCTATTCGAACGATAATTGTTTCTCACGTGTAAAATATATTTGCATGCCACCTCAGTGATAAAACTTGTGCATTTGGATGGTGATTTATTCACGGTGGAGGAGCGAGTTTTGTGATCCTGCGCACCTGGGAACGCGCTGCTCACGTGGTCAATAACATGATATGCTGTAAATAAAATGTCATATGCTTGATATAATAAGAATAAATGCATATTTAATTTAATAATAGGAAAATAATATCCAAATTATTATTTCATTATTTAAATCTGTTTAAAAATAGGACGATATGTAGACGCACATTTTAGTTAAAATGGTTTTCTGTCTTGTATTTTATCTCAAAATAAAGGATGACATTTTATTCCACATGGAAATGAGCGGAAATAAGTTTATACAGCCTCTTATTTACATGAGGTAAACATAATGCTGCTTGGTTATTTTAACATATATAATTGCTGCCGTAATAACGGCCCATTTCAAATGTTTACGTGCTTTTCTTCTTCTTTTTTTTGGTGGTGATTAAATATATTGCTCTTGTAAATACTTGCCAGCATTTCAGTAATAAAATCTAGGGCTGAATCCGAAATCGCCCCTTAAATACCCTCAAATTGGGCACTATTTGAGGGGACAGCCATTTGAAGTGGTGTCCGAAACCATAGTGGACGTTATTGAGTGCTCTCATTCTATCCCACATTGCACCACAATAACGAGTATACAGCCGTTGTACACACAGCGGCTGTCCGAATTCACTCACTCGTTTTCATTCAAGTAGGGAGTAGTGATTGAGGGTTTAGGGGGCGATTTCGGATTCAGCCCTGATCTTTAAAATGCATCCAAATTACAGCGAAGCGCAACCGCACGGTGCTCTGCAGTGGTCAAAAAGGATATAAACAGTGAATTTTGATATATTCTTGAAAAATCTGAGATGAGGATTCGGACGGCAATTAAATTACCACACGACCTTGGGGTTTGTCAAACAGTTGGTAATACGGCCAAGGATTTTTACGCGGGCTGTGGGAGAAAAGCACTGACATTCTAGCCTGGTCCTACCAGACTCTCCTACATTTCATTTGTTCAGAGAGTCTGGCCGCTCTCCATTGACAAGCGTTAACTTCCTTGAAGGCGGGTACTCTGTTGAAGTTTAAAACTATAGGATCTGCCCAGAGCCACTTTGGATCTGCCATAACCAATCGCGTCACGTTTGGTCGTGACGTATGTCATCTCAAACTAGCGCACGACACCAACGTCATCGTTCTCAGCCACTCCCTCTGTTCGCTGATTGGACTGGTTAAAATTTGACCGGAGAAAACCAGAGATTATCCCAGATGGAGTACTGAAGGAAAATGAAAATTGAGCGGAAGTACATAGGAGGGCGGAGCCAGGCTACTACTTTTTCTGGATTCTGATGGCAATAAAATTACTGACTAGCCCCTGTCAATGATTAAAATACCGTAAGACCCCACGTGAAACAATTACCATCCGAATAGGGCTTTAGTGAACCTGAATAGTTATAGCACATGGGATGTGCAATAAATCAAATCAGTTCAATAATCTGATTATGCACCATTGTGTATCAAAATTCCCTACGGCATCACTCAGAGATTGTGTAGCGAAGTGTGTACATGCTCTCGCAAACGTGAGTGATTGCGTACTTTTGTGTATCAGTGACCTTCATTTCGTCACCAGAGAGGGAAATGCGCGGGGGGGGGGGGGGGATTGGTGGTTCAGGATAAATGGGATCGTTAGGGCTGAGTGACAGTTGAGTGTCGGTTGAATCTTTACCAATTATCAATCTAACGTCTCCACTGAAGTGTTACTGAACAAAATAGGAGTTGAATATTTAATGAATTTCTTTTCCTTTCCCCCATCTATCTATCTTTTTCCATCTGCCCTCTCTCTGTTTAGTTTAGGGAGGCAATTAAACTCAGCATATGACCTGTAACCTGAAGCATTGAGTGACCTTCATACCACAGTAACATTTGTGAGATATTGTGTCCCGGATTGGTGCTTAGTATGCGCTCGGTAAACAAGCTGCACTTTATTTCAAAGCTGCCAGAGCATTGTGTACGCCCGTGGCAGTGTGGATAAATGCTGTTTCGTGAAGACACTCAAAGTTGCAAACATGATTTTCATTATGCCACAGATGGTCACTTCAAATCAGCCCAAGTCGCCCCTTTTTGTGAGTGCCAGCTCAAAAGTCTCTTTCCATCCATTGTTTTTCATCACAGCTGTTTGCTGATTTCATCACTCACTTAAATTTAATAAAGCCCAAGTCAAATAATTTTGAAAATACAGCTTTCATACTCCATGACACATGCTAATGCTAAGTACTCATCCATAATTTGATTTTGGATACATTTCCAGATTCTATAGATTCTGATTCATAAGCCCTTGATTCGATTCAGTTGATTTGTTTTGAATTTGATTTGTTGTGTTTGATTTGATTTTGACGTGACGTGACGTGACTTGATTTGATATTAGTTTGTTTTTGATTCATTCTGGTGCATTTCTTGATTCTGTTTGATTCTGATTCATAAGCCTTTGATTCGATTCAGTATGGTTTGGTTCGGTTTGACTTTAATTTGATTTGTTGTGTTTTATTTGATTTTGACGTGACTTGATTTGATATTAGTTTGATTTTGATTTATTTGGGTGTATTTCCAGATTTGATTTTGATTCTGATTCATAAGCCTTTGATTCGATTCAGTACAGTTTGGTTCGGTTTGACTTGAATTTAATTTGTTGTGTTTGATTTGATTTTGACGTGACGTGACATGACTTGATTTGATATTAGTTTGTTTTTGATTCATTCTGGTGCATTTCTAGATTCTGTTTGATTCTGATTCATAAGACTTTGATTCGATTCAGTATGGTTTGGTTCGGTTTGACTTGAATTTGATTTGTTGTGTTTTATTTGATTTTGACGTGACTTGATTTGATATTAGTTTGATTCTGATTCATTCGTGTGCATTTCCAGATTCTGTTTGATTCTGATTCATAAGCCTTTGATTCAATTCAGTACGGTTTGGTTCGGTTTGACTTGAATTTAATTTGTTGTGTTTGATTTGATTTTGACGTGACTTGATTTGATATTAGTTTGATTCTGATTCATTCGGGTGCATTTCCAGATTCTGTTTGTTTCTGATTCATAAGACTTTGATTCGATTCAGTATGGTTTGGTTCGATTTGACTTGAATTTGATTTGTTGTGTTTGATTTGATTTTGACATGACGATTTGATATTAGTTTGATTCTGATTAATTTTGGATGCATAATCCAGATTCTGTTTGATTCTGATTCATAAGACTTTGATTCGATTCAGTACAGTTTGGTTCGGTTTGACTTGAATTTGATTTGTTGTGTTTGATTTGATTTTGATTTGACTTGATTTGATATTAGTTTGATTCTGATTCATTCAGATGCAATTCCAGATTCTGTTTGATTCTGATTCACATACCCTCGATTTGATTCAGTATGATTTGAATCAATTAATATTATCATTAGTTTGGTTTGACTTAAGTTTAATTCCATTTAATTTAGGTATACTGCATTTCAGGTACAATGCCCATTTTGCTTTATATATTAAAGAAATTCTCTTAGCTAATGTTACAGATGTAAATCATACAGAAAAGCTTCTAACTTGATACAATATTAGTATTCTATTATTATAAAAAACAATACAAAATGTATATGCTATTACAGATTTAAGTCAGCACAACTGAAGTCTTGTGTAAAATTGTAATGACATTGTTTAAATTTTTTTATAAAATCATAAACTCTTCCGTTATACGGATGTAAAACTCCCATGTAAAAATACAGAAAATCTCTGAATGGGTCTGCTTAACATCAGTCATTTTAAATGATTCAATAGGACTGACTCAAATTAGTCATTCAGTTTTTTTTCTTCAGACTATTATTTCCAGACTATTATGACTGGCACATGCAGTGTTGGAAGTATGAACTTTGCCCAAGGGAAAACAGAACTTCACTGAAATATTTAACTTCACGGAAATATTTGAATTTGTAATTGTAATTGAATAAATAATTTCCCCCAAAAAATATACTTTATTTGATACTGACGTGTCATAGTTTTAAAATATAGTGGTATGTAATGGTGCTGAATGGCACTGGACTTTTCCTCTCTGATCCTCTCAGAGAGTCACACATGTAGAAACTACCATAATCTCCCTCTCTATGTGGATGTTTTCTGGATTAAACGAGGCAAAACCCATGTCAGCGAGTTAACAATTAGAGGTATTTGACTGGTTCTTTCTTATCTCTTCTTATCTAATTTTCTCACAAATTCTCCTCCTCTGTTGATCATTTTGTACACTCTTAAAAAAAAAAAGGTTATTTATTGGCATCAGTGGTTAACCTTTAACATCCATAGAATCATTCCATTGCACAAAAGGTTCTTTATTGTGGAAAAAAAGGTTCTTTAAATAAATAAAATGTTATTCACTCTAAGAAAAAGTTCTTCCATGGTATCACTGCGAAAACACCCTTTTGAAACCTTTATATTTAAGAGTGTACCCATAATTCTTTGCGCACATTTGCAGGGAATATAAATTATATTTAATGTGTAAAGCTGACATTCCACTTCCATTTCCAAACTGATAAACAGATTGCACGTCAAAAGCATTGAAGTCTCTTTATGATCTACTTTATGCATTTAGAGCAACTATTTAATGCATTAATCTGTTTTAGTGCTTCAAAAGAATATACACAGGGCACTAAGTGTCGTACAAACAGTGTGAAAATGATGTCTGACAGATGTGAATCTGACAAACTGAATTCTTTAATGATTGCACCAACCAGTGTGATCATACTGTGTGTGTGTGTGTGTGTGTGTGTGTGTGTGTGTGTGTGTGTGTGTGTGTGTGTGTGTGTGTGTGTGTGTGTGTGTGTGTGTGTGTGTGTGTGTGTGTGTGTGTGTGTGTGTGTGTGTGTGTGTGTGTGTGTGTGTGTGTGTGTGTGTGTGTGTGTGTGTGTGTGTGTGTGTGTGTGTGTGTGTGTGTGTGTGTGTGTGTGTGTGTGTGTGTGTGTGTATGTATACTGTGTGTATGTATACTGTGTGTGTGTGTGTGTGTGTGTGTGTGTGTGTGTGTGTGTGTGTGTGTGTGTGTGTGTGTGTGTGTGTGTGTGTGTGTGTGTGTGTGTGTGTGTGTGTGTGTGTGTGTGTGTGTGTGTGTGTGTGTGTGTGTGTGTGTGTGGTTTCTCTGTGTGACTGGAGAGGATTAGGGCAGCCCTGTGATGTGCTGTATTGCGACGCTTTGAGTTAATGCACCGTAAGCCAGACATTTATCTCGGGAGATTTGTGCCTGACTGTCACAGCTAGTTGTCCATGTGCAGTTTAGAGTTGCAAACCAATCCATTACTGACCTGACCGCGAAATTACCATTAATAATGTTTACAGTAATTAGTGGTGTTTGCTAAGTCAAGCGTGCTCACACTTACTGCTCATATTTTGGGTTACCGATTAAAACAAACCCCTGGACCTAAAAATTAAAGGGATAGATCACCCAAAAATGAAAATTTGGTTATCATATACTCACTCCCATGTCGTTTGGTACGACTTTTACTTCTGTTCAAACACAAAATAAGATATTTAGAAGATCGATGGGATCCAAACAACATTGGACCTAAATTGACATTCATTGAATGGACAAAAACTGAGACTTTTAAAAATATCTTTATGTTCCACAGAAGAAAGTCACAATACACATTGTTTGAAAGCGGATTTACAGAAAACCTAGCCTGAAGTCGTCATACTCAGATTCTAGTCAGAATATGATTCTGATTCTGCTCCGTTGGGCTGTGATTATGGGGCGTGTTTCAACCGAACCAGGAAAGACCTCAATTGGATAGACCAATTGGATTAAGTGATGTATGTTGAGCGACGCATAGTTGTCAACAGAACTCAACTGCACGCACGCTGGAAGAAGTAGAAGAAGAAGAAGAGTGTAAACGATCTTTACCGGTGTTGTAAAAATAATTTAAGGATACACAAGAGTCCTTAAAAAAAAATCCATGGTTAAGTGCAGAAATCATAGACCCCAACACATGCTGATACTAATGTTCCAGGGTGTGAGAGTGCAAATGGCTTATGTGTGTTTTGCGCTTTAGTGTCTGTAATTTTCAGGCCTGATCTACACTAAACCTTAGGTGATGACATCATGTCCAGATCTTAGTAATCTCACTGTACATGCTCTCTATGGCACAGACAGGACGATGAGAGATTATCAAAAGGACACGGAAGAAGTCACTTTTTAAGTGTCTATCAATTTATTTAAAGTGCCCCATTATGCTTTTTTCCGACATTACCTTTCATGTAGTGTGATTAAATAACTGTTTGTTAAAGGGTTAGTTCACCCAAAAATGACAATTCTGTCAATAATTACTTACCCTCATGTCGTTCGACACCCGTAAAACCTGAAGATATTTTAGTTGAAATCCGATGGCTCAGAAAGGCCTCCATTGGCACAATGCACGGTACACTCTCAAGACCCTTAAAAGCTACTAAAGACGTCGTTACAAAGTCCATCTCACTACAGTGGTTCTACAATCATTTTATGAAGCAACGAGAATAGTTTTTGTGCGCAAAAAACCCCCGAAATAACGACTTATAGAGTGATGACCGATTTCAAAACACTGCATCATGAAGCTTCGAAGCGTTATGAATCAGTGAGTCGATTCAGCAGTTTGGGTCGCCAAAGTCACGTGATTTCAGCAGTTTGGTGGTTTGACACAACAATGAATCATGAATCGACTCACTGATTCATAACGCTTCGAAGCTTCATGATGCAGTGTTTTGAAATCAGTCATCACTATATAAGTCGTTATTTAGGGTTTTTTTTGCGCACAAAAACTATTCTCGTCACTTTATAAAGTTATTGTAGAACCACTGTAGTGAGATGGACTTTGTAACGACGTCTTTAGGACCTTTTATGGGTCTTGAGAGTGTGAAGTACATTGTGCCAATGGAGGCCTTTCTGAGCCATCGGATTTCAACTAAAATATCTTCATTTGTGTTCCGAAGATGAACGGAGGTTTTACGGGTGTCAAACGACATGAGGGTAAGTAATTAATGACAGAATTTTCATTTTTGGGGGAACTAACCCTTTCTTGTAAAAAGTCTGCAAAGTTTCAAAGGTAAATGGAGTTATCGTCTCCCAAAACTAGTGCCCGAAAGTCTTATTTCCTGCTCGAATCGACTCAGAATGGACACTTTTTGTTTAAATTCATTCCGATTGATGAATCCGAACGTAGTGTTTACATTAACGCTAAATAAAGTGACCGTGTTGAAGTGCATGTTTATATGTCACAAGCTTAAAATCGGGATAGATTTTTTGACATGCGCACACTGCACGAGTATGAGTTTCCCACTGTTTGCGTGTACTATTCTCCTACTTTGCTTTTGGATTATTAGGGTCCGTGTAAACGCAGCTACTGTAGTTGTAGCTGAGGCCTGGTAGAGTTTGGTTCATATTGTCGACGCGCCGAGAAGGCAAAACGACGCCATCGTTACTGTTCGTGTCACTGTGTATCAAGTGCTGAGGAAGACCCAGCGCTGAAACTCAGATATTCCAATGGCTGTTTTGTTTCCTACACGCACTGCAAGCAGTAGACCGGGCCATCTGACCAATCAGAGCAGAGGAAGCTCTCGGAGGGAGGGGTTTAGAGAGACCGAATCCTTTATTGAACTGTTTCAGAAACTGTGTGAAAAGAGGTGATGCTGCAATGAATATTAAGAGAAAATTAAAGGATTAGTTCACTTCAAAAAGAAAATGTCCTAATATTTTACTCACCCCCATCTCATCTAAGATGTTCATGTCTTTCTTTCCTCAGCCGAAAAGAAAATATGTTTTTTGAGGAAAACATTCCAGGATTTTCCCACCTAACATAGACTTTCATGACAACCAAAATGTTGAAGGTCCAAATCAATGCCGTTTCAAAGGGCTTCGAAACAAAACGATTGGTTGTTTTAAAGAGAAAATAAAAATGAATATACTTTTTAACCTAAATTGCTCATCTTGCGCTGCTCTGAGACGTGCCGCAATCACGCCGAAAACGTCACACTAGACGTAGGCAGAAGTACCGCCCCCATGTTTACAACTTAGGTAAAAATTTAGGTTTAAATGTTGGGTTAAAATGTTTTAATTTAGGTTAAAAAGTATATTTATTTTAATTTTTTCTTTAAAACAACTTATCGTTTGGTGCTAGATAAGACTATTTCTTGTCTAGGATCACGCAGAGCCTCTGAAGCCCTTTGAAGCGCTTTAAAACTTCTTTGATTTGGACCTTTGGACCCCGTGTTTTTTTAACCTGGGATGCATTTAAACCTATTCTAGCAGACATCCAAAACAAAATTAGGAACCTTTAAAATAGCAAATTTAAAGTTGATAAAATAGGCAAAAGAACCAACCTTTTAATTGGTCAGTCTTGTTGGAGTCTGTTGTCTCTTTTCTTCTGTAGTACCTCATTGTTCTCTCTTTGCTGTTCTTCTTTGTCTAATCTCGTTTCTGCTCCATTGATTAGTTTATTATCTCCCTGACTGCGTTTTAGTGATGTGGAGGTTGCTCTAACCGTCCTGGTTTTGATTAATACAGTGCAAAGACACCCAAACATTTGACCAGAAATGTTTCTGTGACTGTAGCTACGCATTAGGAAACATAATGTTAATGAATTAAATATTTTTTGACCTCTAAATATCCTGGTTTGCACACCACAAAACATCATTTTTCAAAATGATGGAAACTCTCTTTCAATGCTTTTTAAACAGATAAATGACATTTAAGATTACATCCAGGCAGGTATGAGTTTTTTTTGGTTTACACAAGTTTAGTTTGCGGTAGCTATTGGAGCCACAGAAATCATTTCAATCCTGTATGTGCACATGAGTAATTCTGCCAGAATCCAATTAGAGAGCCGTTAAAGGGGATTACGGCACACTTAGTCCTGCTCTCTCCAACCTGATTAAAGGGTTTATAAAGCTTTTACTGTGTTGTGCTTCACAGACAGGTTTAAACCCAATGAACTTGAGAAGATCAACCCAACATGTTTTTTTTGCTTCATCCGCCACTGTGCTTTGGTTTTGGAAAGGTTTAACACACTAAACCTGTTGCTGACAGGTTCAGATCCATCTGTGGTATGGTGAACAAAGATTTATCTGAGATTAGAGAAGTGCGTGTGCATATTTCTGAAACTCTGCCTTTTTTTGGACGGGACCATCACCCAAAAAGAAGACATTTTAAAGATTGTTGGTAATCAAACAATTAACGGTAGCCATTGACTTCCATAGTATTTGTTTTTCTTGTGGACGTCAATGGCTAGCGTTAATTGTTTGATTACCAACATTCTTTAAAATATCTTCTTTTGTGTTCAACAGAACAAAGAAAGTCATACAGGTCTGGACGGTGGGTAAATGATGACACAATTTTAATTTTGGGGTGAACTATCCCTTTAAGATTGCATTATAACATTATTTTGAGTTTCTCAGAGAAATGTAGTTGTAAAGTAAGTTTTAGTATAAATCATGGTTGTATTGAATTTGCTGATTTAAATTTTAGCAATCATTTTAATTTATTGTCTTTGGACAGGATGATTTTCATTAATTACAGTATTTAATTGGACTTTTTAATGAGAATTTAAGAGGTGCTTAACTCATAAAAAGATTGTACCGAAATTAGAGTCATTTTTTCTTTATGATTTAAACATTTTTGTAGGTTTTTCTATAGATTTTTGGTTAAAATATGATCTGAATATATTTTGATTTAATGCACATTGGGATGTGGTGCGTATGCAAGAAACACAAGTGAATCTGGCGTGTAACATTTCCTAATCCCATTCCTTTTTTTCCCCCTCAAAGTAGCCACATTTTTCAAATTTTAATTTGTTAGAGATTGAGATTTGAGCCCAAACAGGTTTAAAAGATTTTAAGGCTTATGAGTTATTTATTTAAGTTTGATATTTGGAGGTTAAGGTGGAGTCACTGGAGAATATTATGTCATTGTTCCCAATCCAAGCCGTTTCCGGTGCCTTTGGCCCGGTCGAGTATGTGTCCCTGTGGGCCTCCGGTTGTGAGCCGGAATTAAAGAACTAATGGGAAATCGGGGTGCTGACCCGTCTTCCTTTCTGAAACCACATCCGGATCTAGATTTAGGCACTGATTGTTTAGGACCTGATTACCAGCATATCCTTGTGGTCCAGTCCCCCACTATGCAGCAGGAAGGCATTTGGGCCCCCCTGTGGAAGCCACATATGTTTCATGCTACATGTGCCAGTTGACTGACGCATCACAAATCACCACGGCAACCTCAGCGGTGCCGGAACTCGAGAGAGTCACGTGGTGTTCAGCATCATAGAGTTTGAGCTCGCCAGCTCCGTCAAAGTCACAGCAAACAGTCCACTCAGCA